>NW_017100307.1:1835614-1842646 GCF_001263275.1 Habropoda laboriosa | reverse complement strand
GACATTATTTTCAATTGAAAAAGAAAATTATAAAGCATAATACTATAATCCTATGCTTAAAATGTATTTTCTTGTGGCCGCCTGACAGCAACCTGTAAATCTGGCGCGACAGTGAACGTGTTAATAAGTAAATGTTGTTCAAATTATATCGTGTTTGATATCATTTTCATCAGAAAAATCTCACCAACATGTTAAAAAAAATTCCAGATGAAAGAGTACAATTAAAGAAATTATATTTTTCTATTATGATTTGTCGAGCCGTGTAATCTCGTAAAGGAAACGGACTGGTGTAGCGTTACACGCCTGACTGACATGGGCGCAGCAATGACGCAGACCTAGGCGTAGGACCGTCTATACTGTCACTTGTAGAATCCAAACTTACTGACTCTTGTAGAGAATTTACTGTATACGGCGTTCTATAGAAAGGTTTCGCGAGCTTCACGTACGATTAACAGTCTGTCAAACTTTTATCGAGCTCTTAATTAGATATACTTCGATGCAGAATTACGGTCGAAACGCACGGTTGTATGTAAAAAAAGAAAATTAAAAGAAAATAGATCGACAAAAAATGTACTGTAATTATCTTAACCCTTTCGCTTTCCAAATTCAATCATAGCCGGAAAATTTCTCGTTTTCACCGCTGATCTTATTAAATTAAGGCAGAAATACGCAAAGAATGAAATTAAGGATTAAATTGAGATGGAAGAGGGCCAAAAGCCTCGAAAAGTATGCAAGCAAATTTTCTAAGCGTCCGCGAACGTCGATGGCAATGAAGGGGTTAATCCTTCGCGGTCCAAATAGTTCAGTCACTCTCGGGCAGTACCGTGTAGTTCCCTTTATTTCAATATTTCGACGTAATATCAATCATAAAATATCAAGTTTCACTATAATATCAATGCGTAAAAATTAATTTATAATTTACAATTCATCATTACACGCTATTCAAAAGCAAAAATTCTCACGTCGAGTCTGTCAAAGATGTCTCTAAATCAAACTACAATCGGTAGGAAGAATCCAAGACACACCCAGTGTACGAAAAATACTGAACCACAGACTGAAAAATCTATAAAAATTCTAGCGTATCGTTTCACCGAAGTGTGCAGCTTTCCGTCGTTCGAAACGTTGCATCTCGTTCCGCGCGAGCGAGTCGTCGTCAGAGGTAGCAGACGATTGGTCTAGTCGCGCGATGGGTACGATGCTCGTGTTTATCGCGTCGGTTTCGCGGTGCTGACACCGCGGGACACACGTGGAGATACACGGCGTGGTACGATTCGCGACGCCGGTAACAATATACCGTGGCGATAACGCGGCCCTCGGCTCGTACACACGCGGGACGAATAAAGCGTGCGTGCGCCACGGTGACACGTGTCGGCGACGATAAAGCCCCGCGATCCTCTGGCCGGGGCCTGTGCGGTTGGAACGGCCGTCGCCGCGTCGCGTCGCGTCGCGCTGAACCGGATCAGAGAGCCGGAGAGACTCGGTGCCAGGCGATTCCATGGGCGTCGATCGCGCCCAACGTCCGTCCGATTAGACGATTTAGATTAGCAATCGAACGCGTGAGAATGGCCCCCTGAGCACAGGCCTGAGCACGCCTAGGCTGCTCGATTGCCCGCGTAATTGCCGACTGGTCCGATGCCATTATTGCCACCGCTAACGGATGACGATGAAGATTCTACGCGTAAGCTTGTTACATGCTTGGAATTGTCGCTGAGGGATGAGGCTTGTTTGCAGTCGAAGAAGGGGAAGGATTAGCCTGATTAACGTCCCTCTGAAATTAATCGATTGGCCAAGATCGCGTTGCTTGATTGATTGTTTACTCGTCGACCAGGTTCCGTTTGCTCCGAGACGAAGAGTGGCCATTTTTGGTCCTGAAGAGTATTTTCTAAGATACAAAATATGTAAGCATTCATCCGAACCGTGATGAGAAAAGTGAGTGCGAGTTTCGTCTTCGGCTTCTTTAAATAATTCTTGAGAAAATCTGTCGGATGCTAGGTTGTTGGTTGCTGTTCTCAAGCAGCAACGATCTCACATTTGGGATTCGCTCGATTACAATCTCCGATTGATACACCGAGGAAGAAGAAGAAGAAACTTGCACCTACTTTTCACAACTTTCTCATCACAGTCCGGATCAAGGCTTGCAACATTTTTCGTTCCTTAGAAGGCGCTCTTAAACATCCAAGCGGAGCCGAAAAATGGCCATTTTTACCATTCTCCTAGGTTCCATCGATATTTAGGCGGTTAATTTTGGCGAAGTAGGTCGGACTCGGGCAAAATTAAACCGTGCCTCCATTTCGATGCTTATCCACTGCGTAACCTTCTGCTAATTAAACACCTGAAACTACGCGTAACGTCTGCCCTTGGTGCATCGTTGGAATCTTGCACGTTGCATCACTGTACCTGTATCGTCATTCCGATTGGACCGTACACTGTTTAGACCCTCGGTGTATAGAAGAAACGGGAACCGTTTAACCGTAGCAAATGCATATCCACCCATTAGACAATTGAAGCCTAGCCAACGATCTTGCCGTTTAACGTGTTAATTCTTGCATACCTATTCGACCGTTTAAAAATCCATTTGTTCAGCTTTATTTGCATTTCGATATACTCCGCTTTGATCGGCCGCACGCTGTATCCCCAATTATCCGTGTCTGAGGCTGCACCGCCGCGGGCCTTCCGCACAATGGCGGCATTTCGACGGCAACGGATCGAACGTTATCCCCGCATTAGCATTATACGGTGTATATTTAGAATCCTCAGACGTTAACGCGGACACGCTCGCGCGCGTTCGCATATTTGAGATTTTTCCGATTGCAAGGAACGCCGCGCGGCAGAGAAATACCTGCAAAGGTCAGCCAGAAAGAGAGAGAAAGATAGAGACAGATAGATAGATAGAGAGAGAGAGAAGCCGCGCTCCCATCCGCGAGGAGTGTAGAGCGTGCGGCAGAATGCAGAACGGGACGGATCGCGCGCTTCGTGAAATATTTATCCTTTATAAATATTTTTCACCCAGCTCGCTCGTAATCACACCTACGTGGCTCGAATCACGCTTCAATCTCTCCACCGATAGGTCACAGGTGAAGCAAACCGAAGAATGTTCACATTTGAATGACCAATATTTGGCTAGGCAATCGTTTATCCGAATGACTAGCCTAACAATCTTTCCCAAAGAGAATTCACGCCTGTATGTTCGAACGAACCGAGTTAGCGGGTTAATAGGAACACTCTCGAACCTTTCACCTTTGCCCCTCTTCGTATTTCCAGCTGGTTTTAACGTTTGTGTATTTCACAGGTAACCTAGTCGAATCTTAGGGAATCTGGTTCACGTTGGAGGATCAACCGAAATTTTTCACACGGACCGCGAGATGGTTGGGAAAAGTCACGGTGCGAAGAGCGATAGGTTTGGTCCATGGGTCCAAGGGAACGATTAATGGACGAGGATCGGCGTGCTCTAGGTGAAAAATGCCGCGTGTCCCACGGAAGAACGGCGAGAGTTGGCGAGCGAAGAGAAGAGAGGCTGGTGGGACGGAAACTGATGAAAAAGAAGAAGAAGAAGAAGAAGGAGAGGAGAGAAGGTGGTGGCGGAGGCTTGGAGGATGCTTGGAGTGGGCAAGACAGGAGAGCGAACGGAGGACATCGAACTGAAATGGCCTCTGGGAGCGCATTCCAGTATTCCACTCTCGCTACCTTAGGCCATCCTCTCCTTCTCCTCTCCGCAAGCTGCCTCCTTCTCTCTTCGTCTGTCTGTCCGTTCTCCTTCCTGCGTCCTCTTCTCCTTCTTCGGTGTCGTCGTCGTCTTCGTCGTCGTCGTCTTCGTCGCCGCAGCTTGTCCCTTTCCCATCTGGTCCTTACCGACTCGGTTCGTCCTGCTCCAACCTCGAGGTCTCATCCCTCTCGCCGACCGATGCACAGCATCCTCCTTTGGACTCCGGAGTCCTTTTATTTCGCTCGCCGCATTCTTGAGTTTCCGTTCGCCAGCGGTGCGACTTTCCTCGGAGCGCGCGCCGCGAATCAGTCCATTCCGCGAGCCAGCTTGTGCTTCGCTTTTAATCCCGTCGAAACTGATTCCACCTCTATCGGTCTATTTTCTATGTTTCTCGATCCTTTTTTTTGTTTTTTGAGATCAAGGTGTGCGTAATTCTCCGTTGCTCCCGCCTCGAGCCTCTAAGCGGAGGATAAACTTTTTACGAAGATTAGCACGTCCACGTCAAGACGTTCGCCGCTTACGTAAGGATTCTCGAATTCCTTCCGTTTATTAGTACGTCTATGTTTACTTTATTACGAGCGCGTCGAGAGGTTAGCACGGCGAGAGCGCGTCCGCAGGTAAGAGAGTCCTGGCACCTGTCCGCGCGCTCCACTCCCGCTCCTTTATTTCGTTCGCCGCATTCTTCTGTTTCCATTGGCCGCACCGCAGCGGCAAACTCGGGTTTCCTTTGTCCCGCGGCGCTGCCGCACGAATTTCTTTTGCATACCTCGTTTAACGCGATCTCGCAGCCTCTCTCTCACGATCTTCGATTTTCGGGTGCAGCCGAACGGACCAGGTACGATCCAGAGAAATTTCAACGTGCTTCCAAATATTCCCTTTACTCTTCGTCAAAGAGTTTTCATTTCTCTAATTTCCTAGTAACAGCTGTAGCTTAGCTCCTGTGTTATTTTACCGGCGCAATAAAACCGCGCAGAATTCGAGCGGTCTTCCGTGATAGTAGGCCAGGCAGGTGTAATAAAACTGTACAGCCATGTTTGACCCTTTCGTGACCAACGAGATGCATATGTCCCAGTTGAGCACACGAGCAAAAATTGATGGTAATCTAGTATTCGTTACAGAGGCGATGATCGATGGATAAATAAGAAATTTTTTTAAAAGATTGATTCAGTCACGGAAGGGTTAACGAATCCCTGTCGGTTAACTTTAATATTATTCCACGCGAGTCTATTATCACGGTGACTTTCATTACCAACCCTGATTTTTATCACAGACGTTATTCCTCCTATCGTTGTTCAAGATAAATAGCTAAAATTTCGTACGATTCGGTCCTCGTTTAAAAGAACCGAAGCTTATCCTGTAAAAATTGAGGGAACCGGTTAATCTCGGAGGAAGCGTATTGAAGAATTTCCCCCCGGCGAGAAAAGAGCCACGATTTCCTTAAATCACTATGCCATTGCCGCTGTTAAGTCTTCTCTTGTCGCCCGTCTCCTCTGCCCGTGGCCCGTACAATGTGGCGCTGCCACGAAAAACGCCCGGAAGTGATTGCGCCCCGTGCCGCCGGAAGACGCGCGTAAATTCTTTTTTATTGCGTCGCCATTGCTCGCTGAATTACAGAGAGCCTTGGCACGTGAACCACTGGCGAGCAGAGGACCGTATAAGCTCTCGAACAATGCCTCTGTCCCATGGAAGAGGACTCAATGACCCTGAAAAGTTGGCTTAGCCTGACGGCGAACAGTTTCGCCCTCGGGAACATTCCAAAAAATTTCAAACATCTCCTTCTCTACCCGGCTCTATTCTACGCTGCCCACTCGGCGCTTAGTAAGCCGATTTCTCGGACGATTCCGCCGGCTTGATCGAACTGTGACTTCGCGGATTTACGGATATTTAGGAAATTCTTGCTGGAGAGTAGGGGATAATAAAACGGTGACCGTGTTGTACCATTCGGAGAGATCCTTTCTTGAAGGATCCTGTGAAGACCAAGAGATTTCGTTGCTTCGGAGAAGCTGAGTACAGATTGTGAAGTTTTAGTTAGCGAAGTTTATTCCGGGAATTTTTGAGACCGTGGAAGACATAGAATGTCCATTAAAAAGGACAAATCTTCTTTCGTGGAAGATGTATCGTCGGAGATGAACGAGAGTTCTTACTATCCTTACAATACTCGTTACAATTCCAGTTTGAGTAGTCGAGTATCTGGATTCAGGTTCTTCGTTCGTTATTCAAATATGAAGTTTTTGTTATCTAGACTTAGGTTAAAGAGAGTTTGGGTAAAGGATCGAGATTAGCTTCTTAGCTACCTACTATAGGAGGTTTCGCGTGGGTCATCTTTTTGAATGGTACGCCACTGTAGTGGCTTTCGCGTATAAATAAATGAAAATCTCTATTCCGGTGTGATTTCGTAGTGGAAAGCATCACAGGACGCAAATCGCAGTGCTACGTTTCGCGTCAAACCGTGCCGTACAGAAACACAACACCGCGTAAAGTCCTGCCGTAAGAGGTTCAAAAATGCGAAAATTAGTTGGACACTGGTATGTAGTATCCACCGGACCCACCACTATGGTAATCCAGCTTCCATCCAAAAATCCCAAACCAAATCACGCGAATGCCCAGAAACTCCACCCTAAATCTCCTAGAATACTCAAGATCCGCACATCCGTAAATCCCAGCAGCCCCATCCCATAAACACCCAACCTCTCCAAAACGCCACATCTGACACCGAAAATCAGTCAACTAGCAAATCACCCTTATTCCCCTCGAAAATCACAGTGGATCGTTGAACTGCTGCAACCAGGCAATATCCACATTCAGAATCCTTCTCGAAGAATAATTCTCGTGAATCCTCCCGGTTCTCCGGCGCGATTGGGCGAAAAGTTGCTCCGGTACATAGATCCTGATCGCGAGAGTTTGCACGTTCCGAGAGAGAGAGAGAGAGAGATTCGCGGGGCGCTAGAATTTAATGGCGGTGGGAAAAGTTGGCCGTTAACGAGATGGAGCGGACTGAAAGATAAATCGAAGCCGGCGCTTTTGTTCTCCCTCGAATTGTAAGTTTGAGCCCGGTGGCCGTGAGCAGCACGGTGACTCGGGGATAATCGTGATCGACGTTGTCGGGGTTGCTTCCACCCTCCACCGCCAATTCCTCTGTCTCTCGATCGTCCTTGCTTCGCAATTCGAACCCGTCCAGCGGCGTCGTTTCATTTTTAATGTTCGACACGGAGCCGAAGTTTGCCGAATTAATCCGTATAATGGATGCGAGGTCGGATCTGCGCTATATACAGGCCTAGATCTCGCTGGAATCTGTTGTTCGGTGCACCGTCGGGGGGTTGGTGAATTTG
>NW_017100307.1:1813055-1835574 GCF_001263275.1 Habropoda laboriosa | reverse complement strand
AGGAGAATTTCGACAAAGTTGGAGATGCGTTTGTTTGTCAGATGTTACACGGAGATTTTCGAGAAGTTGAAGAGCCGCGAGTTACGGCGATATTGGTAAGAAAACGGAAATGTTAACCCAATTCGAAGACTCTGGCTGGTGCATAAATAAATTGAAAAATACCGATGCGCACGGAAGCATGTGAATCGTGGATCTCAAAAACAGCGGAAAAGTCACGTTTACGTCGTAAATCTCCGTCTGAGGAGAGATCCTCGACAGGACGGGGGTTGGACCTGCTGTTCCGAATTTATGCAATTTTTATAGCCACCGATGAGGTTTGCGTACGATCGCGGGACCAGCTGTATCATCCTGGTGAAATGGAAATTATATCGGGAATCTTTCGAATGCACGGGAGAATAATATCTCTGATCGATTACCTGTACTTGTTGAGGGATCTTCATGACAAATATGCCATTTATAAAATCTCCTCCCATATTGAATAAAAAATTAGAATTCTCTCGAATGGAAGGAAGAATGGAATACGGATTTAGCAGCACTCGTTAGTACCGCCGGATTCCAGATTGGATAATTTCTCAACGACTGTGTTTAGCTTCGCTTGGCAATTCGGCAAGTGTCACACTTACAAACGAAAATTGAAAAGAACTGAAGTAACACTCGTAACAGGTTTCCCGCGGCAGGCGAACCCTTTAATCCGTGAGTTCGTTAACGCTGGGCCCCCGATCGAAACTCTAATTTGCGAGCTGGCGCAAAGAAAACAGAGCGCGCACGGCCACGGTCAGATAAGGCGGCTGGAAGATAAGCGCGAGCCAAACGAGCCAACTTCTCCAGCGGGAGAAAGAGTGAGAGGGGGAAGTTAATAGGGAAAACGGAAGCATATTGGACGAAAACGAAGAGACGGCGGTGGGTTCGATAATCGTGTTGGAGAAAAGGGCACCCGCCACGTTTTATAGAAACGCTCCTTTCCTCGTGGCGTTACTTCTCGAGGAGTAGCTGCACAGCGTTTCCAGGAATTCCACCGTTAGTTCGGCCATTACCATTCGCTACATGTCGGGGGCCACATTTCAACGTGTTTACGGCACTTTTCGAGGAAACTGTTACCTCAAGCTCTCTGTCCCCGAGACGGGCAAATACGCTCGAGCACCAGCGCGACACGCTTTCATTATCTCGAATGTCCCTCCGGTAAGGATCGTGGAAAAGGAAGAAAATTCGCCCTTTCTTTTTCACCTTGCGTCCGAAGAAAAGAGGCTGTTTAGATTGGATGCGATGTGCTCGTGAAGGCTGAACGAGAGAAATGATAGAAAAGGCTAGCCACTCGTGTTGCGCGGCGGAGTTTTCGAGGCGAAGGTTAAATCGGAGGTATCGATTGGTCGGTTTTTAGCTGGAAGATGAAGGAACGTCTGGCGGAGGGTGGAAACTAAATTAAGAGGATGAGTAAGCTCCGCCCGGCGCCACGCTCCCATATTTATACGTTCCGAATTCCGCAGCCGGCATATTGACACACGAAATATTTTGCCTGGGACCCTTTGACGCACTTTTAGAAACGTCGGTCGCGGTCGTCGAGGGCCGGGAATGCCAGCCGGAATTGTACAAAGTGAAATGTGCGGGGAGAGAGAGAGTTATCGGTTAGAATTTCGGAGTTACACGATTTCGAATCGCCGTGTCTTTCGAGATTTTTCAAGGAGAACGTTGTTGCCCGCGCTATCCGCCGGGGAACAAGTTCTTCTTTTTACGAGGCGCTCTCTCGCTGGAATTCCCTTATATAACGTACGTACTTTATATAATTGCCGGCATGCAATGTTGTTATTACTGGGCAGAAATTCAGTTCAACATTCCGCCCGGCGGAAGAGACTGGCGTAGGATTCCTAATTGTTTTCAAGCAGCAAAAGCTTGGTATCTACACAAACCAGAGAATTCTCCCTTCTCTGCGCGCAAATTGTCTACATTATCGAAGTACCGGACCTCTTCTTATCCGATTTTCGTCGCGGGGAAATCTCCGTGAACGAGGTAAACTTCCAAGGATACGATCCCCCGCTCGATTCCAGGCGCAGATGCCATTTTTACAGCCTCTCGACGGACGTTGGAGGTGAACGCGTTGCAAAATGAAGACGCACGCTTCGAAGAGTTTTTTAACGAGCTCTGATTTTTGCCGCTCGTCATCGGCGACTGATGGTTCTCTTCTCTCCCCGGACAGGCCGGAATAAAGTGGAGCGGCAACGTTTCCTCCTCGTTGCCCGGTGTCACGACACCCCGATCATCCGGCGATCAACGAGAATGGGCTCGCATTCCATCACCGGCGAGGGCCGAGAATGTGTGCGCTGCGTTTAAGGCCCATTTCGCGGCGGCCAGCCGAAACACGGTTTACCAAGTTGCAGGGCAACCTTGCACGGCTCGGTGCCGAGGGAAAATGGTAATTACACGTATGCCGGATGATTAATAGAGTCCGGTTTATGAATGACCTAATAAATGAGGGATAATTGTGGCCGATGTTGTCGGGTACGCGTTCCATTATTTTCTGTCTGACGTGTATTTTAAGCATCCGGAGATATGTATTTAGAGGTAGCAACTGTGGTGCCCGATTATACTCTCGTTTCGACCTTTCAAACCGACACGTTCCGTTGGCTGAGTAATTCAAATTACCAACCGTTCGATACCACTTTACGTTATCCGCTAATTACCTACCGCATTCCACGTGGTATCCTTCCGTTGAGAATACTGAACAAACCCGGCGAAAAATCGAACAGAAAGTAGCAAGACTAATTACGTCAGAAGAAGCATAAGATTATTCTTCCGGTGTGCAACCACGTCGATACGATGTTGCATCGAAACGGCGAAAGAAGCGGAGGCGGTGTCGCGAAAAAGGTCCTCGACTTGATTGGCGGGAACGAGAGAGAGAGAGAGAGCGCGCGAAGGCGATTGCGCGCAATAAGGCTCCGCGTTTCGTGGCAGACACCGTGGCTAACGGATGTGCCGTTACGGGGCCGCATTCCACGGAGCCACGCATGCGCGACGCGACACATTCCATTGTCTTTTACATTCTTCCCGGCCGTTTCTCTCCTCCTTGGTATTCTTAGCACGCTCACCCGCCAACAACCGCCCCTGGGGCAACGGCGTAGGGCATCGAGGGCCTTATCCTGCCACGTTCTTCGCCCTTTTACCCCCACCACTCGGTCTTCACTTCTTCTATCCCCTCCATCGCTGTTCGTTGCTCTTCGCCAAAGCAGTATGTACTTCGCCGTTTGCTCCTTCTTCCTCGTCCTCCTGCCGCCGGTTCACAACCGTTCTCCCTCTCTTCTTCTTCTTCTTTCTTCTTTTTCTCTTTGCATTCCGCACTTCTCTTCCTCTGCTTTTTGTATTCTTTCGCCGTTGTACATACTTGACTTTGCTTCTCTTCCCTCTTCCATCCTGCTCCGCGATCATCGAAGTCACTACCACCCCGACTGGTTTCTTCGCGTTCTTTGTCCTACGCTATCTGGATTGCACGTCAGTTGGTTCGACCCCGTCCGACCACGGGTCTACTTCTCATGTTTTGACTCTGCTTATTTTGATTCGATCGTTAAAATTCACGCTCCTCGGTTCGTTATAGGTACAGTCTCTTCCTCGTCCTCTCGCCACGTCCTTTTCCCTTTTCTCTCTCTCTCGGTGTGTTTGCCGTGCTCGTTTTTCGTTTCACAATCGGGTATCATTTTCTTCCACTTGTTCGTTCGTTGGTTCACTCGCGCGTGCTCGGAGATTCTCACGCTTCCTTCACCGCCTGTGCATTATCTCCTTCTTATTTCGCCGTTCCGCGCCGCTCCTCGACAATCTCGATGCGAAACCGCCTGCGCCTCGACCCCCGAAGAGAAGAAACGAGTCTGGAACCCCGCTGGAATTGTTAATGCCTGTCCCTCTCTCTCCTCGCGTGTTCCCTCGATTAACCGCCTAATATCGCCGGCCAAATGAATGGTTCAATTAATACCCCGTTCGGAGAGACCACCGTGGACGTTGCCCAATACGACCGTTCGAATATTTTTCTCGATAAGTCGAACGGGTTGATTAACCTGTTGCGGCAATGCGTAGCTTTCACTCTTTTTCTATTGTTCGTTCAAAGGGTTGAGAAATTGAGAGAATTTTTGGAATTTTTTTTTTCTCGATGAGATCTTTGCGACGTCCTTTTGGGCGATTCTTTTCTTGCAAATGTAAGATATTGCTTAGTGGCGAAAGAAAAGGGAAATACGTGATCCGTGGAACGGAATAGCTGAAGCGTTCCGCAATTCCAGAGGCGGAATTCCGTTCGGCTTGGTCTACGAACTGCGCAACGGGCCGTGAGGCTCTCCTCGTGCTCGTCTTCGCGATTACTCCACACGGCTACGTGACGAGATAAATACTTGCACGCGCGTTAGCGCTCGCGCATGCGTGGACGCACACCGGTATTCGCGAGTAGGTAATGTTCCAGGAAATTACGAGCAACGCCGATATTCTATTAATTCAAACGTCTTCATAGGCGGTTGCTGGTAACCTCTTGCGCCGCCATGCGAAAGAAATGGATTAGTTCCTTTTAAATCTCCTCGGGGGTTTGCAGAAAAGCATGTGCATTTCTTTTCCGAATTTTTCAAGAGGACGCAGTTCTTCGTGTTCTCGTCTATTTCTTAAGATTGCCGGCAAAATCCTTCTTTCGGCGTGTAAAAATTTGAAATTTATCATTTTAAAATTACCATTGTCAAATCAAAGTGTGAGCACTTGTGAAAAGTCAATAGCAGTGAAAGGGTTGAAATTTATTCGAATACTTACTCACAGTCTGAGATGAGTGTAGAACAGGGTCAAAGGGAAGCTTTAAATTGGAAGGAAGAAATGTTTAATTTCCGTTTCGAAAGAACAAGTGTCCTAATTGCCAGGCAGCACGCTGGCACCTGCAGAGATCAACGCTCGTGGATCCTCCGCGGTAACTGTATTCCCCCGGAGAACGTTATTCGCTTGAATCACACGCGCTCGTTCGGCTCGCTTGCTCGTGCGCGCCTCCTTTACAAGCAACAACGTACACAATGCATAATCCTTGCATAATAGAGGGGTCGATGGCTGTTCGTGGATCGAAACGATCGATGATCCACTCAAAGGCAGGATGCGTTAATGTGTTACGCTGACCGCCCCTATCCTTCCATCCAGCCCAAGAGCCGCCTCTGTTCGTTACACGAAATTCTCAACATTCTACCTCGTTTCCGTTTTCTCGTTTGCCACGGCGATTTCACCAAAGAAACTTCGTCTTTGCCGCGAAGAATGAAGTGCAGGCGAAAAAATTGGCGCGTTTCTCGGAACGAAGCACAATCGTGGAATTGCAGTCACGTTTCTGAACGTGTGCGCGGCCAAGCCGACGAACTTGACGAAGAGGAGAGCCGAAAAAATACGTCGCCAAAGAGAGTATCAGGGAGGACGAAAGATTTGGCGGATCAAAGTCGGAAATGAAAGGGAGCGGAGGAGAGAAACGCGCGTGATCGTGATCGGCGACAAGCGACAAGCTGTTCCCGGTATCACCGCCATAAGAAGCGGTTTCGCTCGTCATAAGAATATTTCAGCCGTTGTTGTCCAAGGAGTCACACGGGTTTCGGCAGTTTCGTGTCCTTTTATGGTCATCGAGACGGCGCGCCGCGGCCTACGGCCAGGCTGGATCGCCGCGCAAGGATTTGTTGACCCCAAACAAGCTCACAACCCCGTACAGTACGTATGTTAAATACGCTCTTCTGACTCATCCGATCCTCCTATCTCTCTCCCTCGATTAGGGAAAAACGTGTGTACGTTCGCGTCTGGCTAATTAGGCTAGTCGAGAGTAAAGCCAAGAACGGGTCGAAGTAGAAATCAAGAGACTACTGGCTAATCTAATCCAGTGCGTGTCAGCGATTCTCTCTTGTTTCCTCAGCTGCACTCTCTTTTACGCTGTAAAAGAAGGAATTCGCCTGTGCAATTTTCTCCCCCTCTTCCCCCGTCGCAGAAGCCACGGTGCTGGTTGTGATCTCGGCACACAGACCTCGTGAAACAATGGCGGCTCCTGCTTATCGCGATCCACGAGGATCGGGAGAGACCAGCTGGGTATAAGCAACGTCATCGAGGACCTTCCACACGCGATCGCATTGACCCGTTTTCGAATGCTTCCCACGGAATCATCCGCGCTCGATGTCGTTCGAAACAGCCTCTCCGAGCTTCCACGCGAACACACGTCTCCTGCAACAGACGGCTCCTCGATCGAGACGTATAATTTTTATAAGGCCGGGAGAATTTTTCGACAGGTAGGACACGCCGCGTGCCTTTTACGGTGCAATGTGACAGCCAAGGAGATCCTCTGACCCCGCGCGTAGCGTATACGCGGACGGCCTAAACCCACTTTATTAGGCGGTCGGAAAGGACTGGCCTGGCGAGCGTTTCTGAGTCAGCCTGATCTCGATTAGGCGAGCGACCGAGCCACGCCGCCGCGCTTTTGCCTCGGACACGCTCTCGGTCCGGGGGCACGGTGTCTGACTCACGTCGTAATCGAATCCTCGGGTGGCACAATGGCCTTTGCGCGCGTAGAAACCGGGCAGGCCACGCCGTGCTCGGGAATTGTAATAATGCACGCCCGTCGCGTGTTATTTACGCGTACCAGACTGATCTCGGCAACTCTACTTTCTTCTATCCTTCGGGGAGTGGGTGTACGCTTCTTCGGATGTCCGATGGTGTTGAACTTCGTTCGACTGAGATTTGTGGATGGAGAATGTACAGGGTGGTTGGGAAACTTGAGGTGATTCGATTATCGGCGGATAAACTGTGCAGAAGCACCGATCTATTCGGGAGACAGTTTACTCAGGTTAGAAGCTCTATACACAGGGTGTCCTAGTTGCTTCCGATCAAACTTTGTCAGTATTCTCTGTAACAATGCTTCAAACGACACACGTGCATATAACCTTTCCTTCTTATCTACACCCGTAGAACACACTGGCAAAGTTTGATCGAAAACAATTAGGACACCCGGTACGTAATAATACGAGCCTTATAGAGGACTAGCGGGAAAGGTTAATGTGAATCTGTCCCTCTAGCGGTGAAGCATAGAAGCAAAGTGCATCATCTATAAACACAGACATTAATTTACAGCGCTCGAGCAAGTCGCAATCTTTCACGATCACGTGGAGCGTTTGCGAGGAAAAGCGGAAATCCTAGCGCGCCGCTTTCGAATTTCTTTCCTCCTCGACCACTTCCTCGGTGACTCGCGATCGAAATTCGCGCGAAAAACAAAAACGGCGGCGCGGCGAGAGAGGGGTGAAACGTGGTTTTTATTATTTCCAGTGTGCTCGCGCGAGAGCGAGCGAGCGAGCGAGCGGCGTGCTCCTTTCTAGAGAAACGACTGGCCCGAATTCCAGCGTTAAAACGGCCTTGCGGGTCTCGCGGCTACGGCTCGGCAAGGCTCCGCGGATTTCCGCAAACGCGGACGTCGATGGTTCTCCGTTGCAAAATTTTTCAAAGTCGACTCGTTCGTCGTTACCGATCGATCGAACGTCCATCGCTTCTTCTCCCTCGTTTTTTCTCTACGATCCCGATGCCCGCGCCTCGACATTGGTTCAGCGCGGTTTCACGACGTTTGACATTTAGAACGATTCGAATTAAATGTGTCAGGGAAGAGAAGGGGATATTTGGCGAGTAGAAAGTGACTGAAAGTGATGACAGATTAGATTGCTGGAGTTTGAACCCGGATGTTTGCCCGTCGAGTGATTGCTTTGGCTAATTGAATTATCGAATCTTGGAGAGCGACGTTTCTGAAACGTAGATCTCACCTCGGATCGAATTCTTTCGAAGGTTTCGCGCTCTGCGGTACACCTTGCACCATTGTTTCCACGGATCGTTAATTTCACCGCGAAACGCGTGCCAAAATGGCTGGTTGCACGTTGCGCCGCGGAGATAGCCCTGGGACTCGGAACGTCTCCAGGGTGGCTACGTTCGAGAGCCACCGCGACGATTCTGTCGTTTACTCTTCCGGAATCTCTCCTTGGAATCTGCGGATAGTTGGGAGAAAAAGTTGCAGATTTATCGGCTGATGGACGAACGCCAACTATGTTACCGCGAATGTTGTTTTTTAAGCCTTTGATCGATATCGAATCGGTGTTATCCTTATTACAGCCGTCTTCACTGAAATTATTGCAAGACCGTTCCTAGAAACCCGGCGATATAAACTTACGTAAAGTCTCTACTTTCTTCGTCGCTATTTATATTTTCGCACGTCCTTGGCTGCGAATTATTCACTTTTTCTAGCTGATCTAGAAATAAATTTTACTCTTTTACACACCTTATTCTACAAAATTGACAATACTTAATTACGTTGGCTCGTCGATCTCGAACAATTATTACAAACAATTAGCAAAAAAAGAGCCGGGACAGGTAGAGGACAGCCGTGGAAAAAAATCGTAGTCCCCCTCGGAAACGTATAATCCATGACGTTTCGAGGGAAAATGCCGGTATCATCGAGCGGCGTGCTCTTTATCGGTCCTGTTCGAACGTTCTGCGAGCAAATAACAAGCGAGTGTCGATCGAATTCCCATACATTTTATCGCGACGAGAAAAATTCGCCGGGATCCTCGACGCTAATCTTCACCCCTATATTTCCAGCCGTTGGGGGGAAAAAAATAGCGCGCACGTATACAGAGGAAAAGTGAAAAAAACAGGAGGGCAAACGTTTCGATAAATCATCGTAGTCGATGGAACTAGAGAGAGAGAGAGAGTGAGGAAGGGTAGGGAACAGGATTTCCTCGATTTCCCTGGAAAATCCTCGTTGAGCGGACGTAAAGAGAGAGAACTGGAACCGTTCTGCTCGAGTTTCGAGTTGGAGCCGATCGAGCGTTGGCAAATAGTCGCGCGTTTTAAAGAGAACACCGGCGTCTCACAGACACACGCAAGATATTTATCTTGCCCGGGAGAAAGTGTACCACATACAGGCCACCGCGTGGCGGCGAATAGATTCTTGCAGTTTCATAACTTAGTGACCGACATTCCGCGGAATTGCACCACTAATAATGGCTATGACATCATTGGCCTGCAATTGACTCCGTGGATTGGAAACATTAGGTTTAACCGATGCCCGGACGCTTCCACCAACCAGTTGTCTCTGGTAACGTCTCTTTAATCGAGTCGATAACAACTTTGCACTCTTCTTATTTCCCCCTCGACTGAACTACTTGGCTGAGGAATTTTTTCAGCGGTTGTTTCAGTCTCTATCGGTAGAGAAATGCGGTAACGAAGGTGTGAAGATGAATTGAAGCGCGAGGTAGAAATTTCGTATTAGCAGACTTTCGCTGTACCGAAATGTTGGTTTCGCTGAATTTATTGCACAATCAGGACCAAGCGCGACACAGAGACTCTCCGGTTGGTAAGTGCAGAGAACGCGAGGGAACTGTGAACAGGCTGTGTGTCTTTTTCACCTCAGACAAGGCGAAACAATATGTATCAGCCTGTCAAAGCCGTGATTCCACCTTAAACCTGGTTTCGGAGTGTATGGGAACCCTACCGCTCCACTCTGGCCGCGTCAAAAATATCATTTGCGCTGTATCAGAGTCCTGATCGAAAGGAAGAGATCCATGGAGAATTCGAGGAATTTCGACGTACTATCTGAACGCGTATCAAACGAATTGATTCTTCTTTTGTAACATCTTTAGTAGAGAGGTAAATTAAAGGAGACACCACTCTGAGGTGTCTTAAGATAGGTAAACTTTGGGTGAGTAATTGCTGAATGAAAAATTTCAATTTCTTTGGAGGATATAAACGTGACTTTCAGCTGTCTCCTCGTATTTTTCAAATGCAAAAATGTCGCAAATCGGAGGAGTGAAGTTTTACCTAATTTTAGAAGCCCCAGGATGCGACATTTCTCACTTCTCGATTAGGATTGAGTAAAAGTTAAAGCATACTTAACGCAGTCCTAACTAAAGGTTCAGGTCCTAATTTTCGAAATTTTTTTTTAAGGCTAATTGTTGAATAAAAAGTTTCAATTTTGTTGGGGGATATAAACGTGACTTTCAGCTGTCTTCTCGCATTTTTCAAATGCAAAAATGTCGCAAATCGGAGGAGTGAAGATTTATCTACTTTTGGAAGCCACAGAGCGGTGTACATTTTTCATTTATTCAATTAGGATTGAATCAAAGCGAACGCATACTTAACGCAGCCCCAACTAAGGGTTCTATTGAGGATCTTTAATTAGCGAATAAAGATTAACTCAAAAAAAGAAGAAACGTTTATTGATAGAAATGAAATAGAAAAAAACGGAGGCGAAAATCCGAGTTGAAAACAGTCACTCAGTTCGGGGTTGTCTTGAAATGCGGAAGAACATTTGTTATATACTCGGCATCGCCCCACGGTCAGCGGACCCGTGGCTTTTATGGCCCGGCCTGGGCCTACGTTAAGGAGAGAAACTCGCAGTAAGAAAGTAAAAATTCCAAATATAATCTATTCTCAACAGGTTCACATCCTTATCTCGTCACATTTCTGTCAATTCGTTCGTCAAACCCCTCGAAACGCGTTCACTTCGACTCCTGACCCATTTCACGACCTCACATTTCCTCCATCGACTAATACCTACCGTTAGATTTTCAAAAGTGACCACTGGTTCCTCCCAGAGATACGGATCCCCAGAAAAAAGATCAATCCAGGCGCCTAATGGCCTTTCTAATACCTCCGGACGTTCCTCGAAAGTGACGAGAGAAAGAAGGGGATAAAAAAGACGGAACGAATTGCGACGGGGATTTAATGGGCTTAGGGTAATTTCATTTCGACAATGGAACACGTGCGTAAAACGCACGGCTGTTTTGAAAGTCGAACCGACCACGGAATTCACTTTCGCCGCGTCGGTTCACACGCTCGCCGCCCTCTTTTTGTCAACCGTCTCTCGATCTCGATCCGTTCGCGATCCCCTCGAAACACGCCGGCCAAACATTCGCGGCGGGAAAGAACCGCGCGAACGAAACACGCGATATCGAGAAAATTCGTACCGTTTACCTGTCTGAATCGCAAAGAATCGACAGGGTTCGTGATAGAAAAACATTTAGAAAAAGTGACGCGTGCAATTGAATTTGGCGTAGACACGAGGGAGAGAGAGAGAGAGATAAGATCTTGGGATGATTAATTACACGAACGGTTGATAGAGTCACGTCAACTCTGATAGGCAGTAAACGCGATGGATTCGTATGCGGTAACTGCATTACATAGCAGGTTGGAAAGAATGAGCAGATTCTGCACAAGAACTTGACTTTGATAGATTTCTTGGCCGAGGTTGTACGGTTGCGAGCTGCCAAAAATTTCGACTTATTGGCCAGAGGCAACAAACCTCGTGTACGATGTAATTAGTTCCACTGACAGGTGTATTAAGGGATAAATATGGAACCGTTTCGAGTCGACCTGACAAATTCCACATTTAGGCGAAATTGTAGTCTGAGGTTTGGGAATTTTTATATGTGGAAGTGAACAACACGTAGTCTCGATAGGTTGTTCATTGTTAAATGTAGCAATAGAGTCCCTAGGACAATAAGAAATATAATATTTCATTAAAAATTAATGTAATTTATTAAAACGATTTAAACAAACACGCAGTTTTCCTTTGCACGTTGTTAGGGATTGGGTTTACGACATGGACGCCTGTTTACGCTATTTTTGAATGCGACCCTTTTTCTTCTTCGCGTTAATTAATTTTTCTTTCAAATTGGCCACGAAGCCCAGGAAGCGTTTTATGGCTGCAGAAAAATAACTTTTCTGCGGGCCATATACCTTCCCGGTGCCCACTCGTGAACATTCGATAGACATAGACATGTCGTAAAACCACTCGCGTCTCCCTGACCGCCCAAAGTCGCGGGCTACCCCTTGGGCCTCACTCCCCCGCCATCGCGACATACCGCCAACTTGGAAATTCCAGGGTGGACCGTCCAAGGGGGTAGACCCGTTCCCATTGGCGGAGACCACCGCCTTATACCCCTAAACCTTTTTATAAATAAGCGCACCAACGCGGCGCACATCAGATCAAAAAGGGAAAATAGACAAACACCACATAAACTATCACTTTTCAAAATAAAGTCTTTTTCATTTAACATAATGAAATACGTGCAACCTCACCACACCACGACTTCGAAAATAGACAAACACCACATAAACTACCACTCTTCGAAATAAAGTCTTTTTCATTTAACATAATGAAATACGTGCAACCTCACCACACCACAACTTCGTACCAGCAAACAACCCGCACCACGAACCAGCGACAATCCTGCGCCACCACTCTCGAACATACCGCTTGCTCGAAGCGCACGACGCAACACACGTGTTACAATAACTTACTACCCTTTTTGTTAAATTTTTCATTCAGTGGATGTGTCACTTTCCAAACCTGACAATATTGCAAATTATACGGGCACAAAGATTTGGAAAATCTTTGATACGGTCTGTTCAGGGAACGAAACTGTGCTACAGATCGGCGTGGTAGTTGACACGTTAACCCTATGGATGCACACACGCGTTTGACAATTTCTTCGATCTCCCGCGTAGCGTAGATGCAATTATCTTTAAGGTAAAGGTATAAGTAGTTGACCAATTTTTAGAGAAACGTATAAGTGGTACTCTTTTGAAAAAAATGCACCTGACATGCCAAGACCATCTATCGGTTAAATTTCAAAAGAATTACAGGTGACGAGAAGTATGCGTAGTAACAACGGACGTCTAAATGAGCCCACGAAATCGAGCAGAACTCGCAATGTCTACTCTGTTCCCGAATTGAATTGTTTTATTTCTACTTTCCATTCTAATTATAACTTGTGCTGGAACTTGTTGAAAATAAACGGTACTAAAATGATTGCCAACATTATTGCTTTAACCCTCTTTCTACTATAAGTGGTCAACTACTAACGAACAGAGGGTCAATTACTAGTTTTTTCATTTTTAAGAGTGGTCAACTTCGGAAGCAATTACTGAATTTTTAAATATGTTTCTAAAATTTTTATAACACAACTTTTTTAAAAAATTGGTCTTGTGACATCATTTAGAAGGCTTAAAGAGTATCTTCAGGCATCGACTCTTGCTATTTAATCACAGAGCAAGTGGTTATTATTGTTCGCGTGGAGGATTTCTCAACTACTGGTACCTTTACCTTATACGAGATAAATAATAAAATTCTTTCGTTATTCAACTTCGTGTAAAAGAATTACAACTTACCGTTACTTGCGCCTTCTATACTCAATCAACAGAGTTCACGCTGGCGAAAAAGTATTAAAGCGATCGGCAGGGAGCATTCAGCCCTCGAAGGGTTAATACTGAGCGATAAATTTGATTTGACACTGAAAATTCTGAGCGACGATATTAGACTGACATTTTCTCGCTTGGAATCCTCAAGGCGGCAAGGGGTGCAATAAACCTCACGTGAAAAATGTTTCTCCCTTAGAATCGTATCGGCGAGTTGGAACATAAAGGGGCGGTAGATACGATCCTGTAATTAGAATAGAGGAAAGGCGACGAAACGTAGGACTGAAAGGTTTCGTGATTCGAAGTTTAATAAAACCGGCATAAAGTTTTATTCGTTGCTCGGTCTTTCCGATGATTTCTCGCAACCACGTCCAGTGCTCTTGCGCGCGTCTTCGTAATAACTGGCTATTGGCCAATTAAGCAAATCGAAACTTAATTTGCGGGCAGGAAAGGATGAGCCATTGATTCACCTCTCCTCCCGATTTAATCGGCCCGCCGATAATCATTTTAATTACAGCGATACGTTCGGCCGATTGCTTTTAATGAACTGTATGAATAGGACCCGGCGGGCTTCATTAATATTTTTGCGTCCACGGGACTGGGAATAGAAAGCGAGTGTAATTGATCAGGCCATGCCGCGTTTCTGCCTCCGATATCGTATGCGCCGATCACCGGGATCGACGTTTTACGTAAGTCGGCCCCCGCGGAACTCGCAGAGACGTCCTTTACCGAACCTCTAACCCCTTTAATTATGCTTTATTACCTTTCTCGACCGATTCTTCGCCGTTTTCAATCGGTTTGTCACGCTTGACGACGGGGGAATCTTAAACTTAGGCATTTGGAAGCACGAGTGAAAATATCGAGTGCTGAGAATTTTCATAATTTTGCGTTAGCTTGCTTGCGTTGGGATTTTAAATAATTTTCTTACGATTGACAACGGAGAGAAAGCTGAAATCTAGAAATTTTGAAAAATTACCGAAGATATGGAACACTGAGAATTTCCCAATTTTGCGATAGTTTGCTTGCATTGGGATTTTAAATAATTTCGCCACTCTCTGTAACGAGAGACATTTTAAATCCAAGGGAAATCTTAAATCTAGAAATTTTGAAAAATTACTGAAGAATTTCCCAATTTGGCGATAGTTTGTCTGCATTGGGATTTTAAATAATTTCGCCACTCTCTACAATGAGAGAAATCTTAAATCTAGCAATTTTGAAAAATTACCGAAGATATGGAATACCGAAAATTTCCTTGCACTGGGATTTTTAATAATTTTCCCACTCTCAACAATGTGGAAATCTCGAACCTACAAGTAGCGGAATAATTAATTCCCCAAATTTAGCGCTGCTCTGCTTCCACCTAGATTTCAAGCAATCATCTTACGTTCGGAAATCACTTACACAACAATGGAAATTTGAATAACGAGAATTTCCCATGGAAAGAAGGTTTCAAAGTAGCAACGTTATCACTGTATAACGACGAAGACGTGATTGCAAAGGAAAAAAGAAGTATCGCGGGCAAAAGAAGAGGAGGGAAAAAATGGCGAACATAAATCGGACGAAACCGATGTAAGCCATAAAAGAAGATCGGCGAAAAGCGCTCGCGGTGTTTACAGCTTTTTTTACAATGTGCAATAAAAAGCGTGGCCAGCGTGGCCGTGGTCCGTGGACGATAAAAGATTATTAGCCAATATCGACGGAACAGGTCTTCGATTCCCCCGGCAAATTGTGGCCGTTGTTACAACACGAGCCCCGATTCGAATCAGGAAGCAAAATACGCCGCATAAATTCCGCTTTCGGATACGCTTCTCCTCCAGAGCTCGTACACAACCATGTAAATTCCTGGCTTTGTGACGTATGCATGGATTCCCTCCGGAAGTAGAATTTTCTCGCGGGCGAAAAAAGAGGGAAAAAATCAACCTGTTTCGTTCAGCGAGAACGTCGTTTTCGTTTTATCTCGCAACGTCGATTCTTCCGCGACTTGTGTACAGGATATTAGAGAATCGTAGTGAAAAAAGTGTGTCGAAGGGTGTCGTAAATAAAAGGTTCGAAGGGATCGAGAGCCTGTAGGAGATTTCATTATTATTTACGAGCCGACTCGAAAGCATTAAATAACGCGTTCGTCTCCCTCACCCCCCAGCCGTCTGATATTTATAGCGTATTTTCTCTCACTCTCTAAACCGTGTCCTCACGTTCGAATATTTGGTAGCGAAACGCGACAGTTTATTTCGCTCAATAACGACCGATTTATCGCCTCCGCTTTATTAAACGGCCGGTTGCCACCGCGAGGAAACACTCTAGGATCGTTAATGGGTCATCTCGGTGTTCTTTCATTAAGGGATGAAGAATCGCCGTTGGTATCTCCCTGTGCTTCATTATTACCGGATAGGTTTGACAAGTCGAGCGGAGCATTTCTCCCTTTTTTTCTCTCCATCTTCTGTGTAATTAACCGAGCGTGATTATTTTTCAAAAGATCCTCCGCACCGCGGGGGGAGAAAGATGGAGGCTACAAAGGGGGAAAAGACGGCAAGGGTAGTTGGAGAGCTTCGGGTAGCGGAGAAGTTTTGAAAAGATCACCGGCTCTTTAAAATCTGTACACTGTGAAAGCTTTAACGGAAAGGCGACTTTCGCTCGAAGAGCTCGAACTTCACGACGCCCGGCACTTTATTCTTAAAGGCACACCCACCCCTTTCGATCGCCGCGCACCCTTTACCTGAGAAGGTTGAAAAAGCTCTGTTTAGCACGAAGTTGCCTGGCCCAGGAGTCGAAAAAGGACATTCTTCGATAAGAAGTCCGGCCAGATGGTGCTTTATCTCGAAAGAGTTGTACTTCGAGGGCTCCATTCAGTAGTACCCTTCACTCGATGGGATCGAGTCAATCCTTGGAAAGCTTCGTTCCTCCTCCTACTCGTGGAAAATAAGAAAGATTAAAATTCCCCGTAGTTTTATCTCGAGAAATCGCCCTTCGTTCGAGCGATTTACCCCTCGCCAGTTCGGATAAAGTATACTTCTTAAACGTTTTCTAATTAAAATTCGTCGGACAGTTACAGTATCGAATGTGTATGAAATTCCACGAGTCTGTGTGTGTCCAGAGGTTTGCAAAGAAGGTGGAGGAAAAGCACGAAAGCATCGCGGGAGGGCCTGTCCCACTTTTCCAGCCATTCTGCAAGCTCGCGGATCATTCATGAAAAAAAAGATACAGCATAGGAGAGGAGAGAAGGGAGGACGAAAATAGCGCGCCGCGGAACAACCCAGATAGATAAACAGCCGGCGCACAATGGGATTAAGCGGCGCGCTCGCTCCTTTGGAAATTTTAATAACGCCCCGCCACGTGACCCTCGTCTTCCTTCCTTCCTTCCTTCCTTCCTTCCTTCCTTCCTCGGTGTTACGTTCGATCGTTTCGCCCGCGGATAAACTGGGTCTCTCTCTCCCTCGTTTATCCGTGGGATTCTTGATTTGTATTCGATGGAACGAGGGAAGAAACGAAGCAACGTGACGATTAACTTTGCGAATTACGTCGGTCTCTCTTGGACGTCTCTACGTACATATGTAGAGTCTACGCAGCGGAGATAAAAACAAGAGGCTCCACCTCAGGGTCTCGTTTCTTTTTTTTAAACGCCACATCACCTTTACCTGGAATATTTCGCAACGAAGTTGCGAGCGATTGCGTCACGGGATCGGTGTGACGATTAAACTCTTGCATAATAATTACAAGCGTGTAGCAGATAAGCATCGACTGTATCTTATCTGAATGTCGCGTTATCGTTGACGTTGCTCGAGTACGCGCTATTGTCCTAATTGACATAATTGCCCCGAGAGACGTAAATGATAACGAGCTTGCGATAATGCAAAGAAAACGCAGTTACACGGGTATACTTTTTTTTTTACGACACTCGTTAACCGGCAAATCTCCTTGCTATTCATCTCCATTTTGTCGCGCAACGCAAGAGCAATAACGACTTTCCTCGTTATTCATCGAGTATATTTCTTCACGTTCTGCTCCTGGAATGTCCCAAATACTTTTCAAGAAATCAACCGCTGCCTCGTCGAGGTGTACCAGGAAAAATAACTCGACTTTCCGTCTTGATAAACATATTCTCGCTCGGTGTTCGTCGCAGAATTTATTCGTATCGCGATTTACTCTAGAAAATTTAGAGTAGCAAGGTTGAGAAGCACACTCCTCGTTGCACGCATTTGCCACGAGCACGGCGCGTGCCCGATCACGCCAGCGACGAAAAGTGACGGCGACAAAGAGGGTGGAGAGCGCGTAAAGCCATCCCTCTGATCCTAGACCTCGTGAACAAGCGGCGTGCAGTCAATAAGCGTGGCTTAGGCGTCTCTCTAAATTTACGCGCGCCTGTTTATAACGCCGTTTCTAATTCCGTCTGCGACTCGCTCGACCCGTAGACGGTTTTATTCGAGCCGGAAACGCGGCCCCTTTCCGGGATCAACCGTGTCCCCTTGACCCCTCAAAACTGTACACTCCATGGGACTTAGGCTAACGACGGTGTCTTTAAAATAGAACCACTTCTCGCCTCTTATTTACTTGGCCGTCTGTTGCTCGTCGTTTCCTGTAAATCAACGGGATCCTTCGACGATCCCCGGGGATCCCGAGAACGTGTCACTTCCGTGAGGTTACGTTACGCTTATTTTTAGGACACCGAGTGTTTTCGGTAGCGCGGAGAGTTTGCGTTTGTCACCGAGATGAATTTTTCTAGTTTTCAGGATTCTATTTTAAGTTACAAATTTGATCGTACGGTAATTGATCGACTGACACGCTAATCCGGTTAATTTGGGCCGCTTAAGCGAGTCAGTCGTTCGACAAATTCGATCGGGCAACTTGGACGGGCCGTGACGATTTATCAAACGCCTTGTCGCTGCGAACTTTCATGGATAAAATATCGCGACCACGAGCGACCAAGTAGCGCCAATTCCTGCCCCGATTGGCAATAATTCTGATTAATTAATCCCCCTCCGGAAGCACCGAGTTTCGATGGTAAAAACAGCGTTTGTACGTTCGATTCGAGAGGCACGTTTTGTAAGCTTCGTTGTCGTTTGACAAACAGTCGAAAAAACCCCGGCAGATCTTCTGTTTCTGGATACATCGGAGAGAGGGGGAGAGAAAACTGCTTGACAATGAAGGACGCTTGACAATGAAACGGCGAAAAGGCCTCTCGAGTGTCCTCGAGTTAATTGCTGGGCTTCTAGCCTCGTTTATGGCTCAGAATTCCCAAACCTGGGACCAATGGTAGTCTAAAGTTCTGTTCGTTCTGTTCTCTACCACTACACGATACAACCACGTTCTTTAATTCGTCTACTTCTCGTTTACTCGAGCCGATCGACCGTTTCTCGAATACTTCAACGTCACTCGAACCAAGGATCAAGCCTCACCTTTGACGTCCCTAAAGACCGGAGGATTTCACGTCGGTTCCTCCCGTTTCACCCGATCCTCCAAGCAGACTGCACATTTCCGCGGAAAAAATCGCTCGGTTAATTTAGAAAGAGCGGTGGCTGCTCGTCGTGGCGCAAAAGGGGAGGGTTACGAAGTCCATGGGATCGCTCCCAACCGGCAAGATTAATGATCCACGCTGCGTCGTCCACTCTTCTAGAACGAGAAGCGGTCTCCTGGCCTTGCATCTCGCGGATCTGCCTTCGCTAATTGACTACGACCTCTCCCGCTGGATATACCCGCCGGTTCTTAGCTCGAGCGTGACGCGTGGAACCGCAAAAATCCACGGAGAGTTTGTCTTTGCCCCCGGCGGACCATTCATCCACCTGGTATTCATTGCGGTTTATACCCTGTTTCACGTGGGTGGGTTTAGCGTGATTTATATTTCGTTCGGGTTCTTAGAACGAGGAAATTGAACCGGGCTTTGTTCTAACGTACTGCCGATCGAACGGGTTATGGCTGGAGTACAACGTGTTTAACCCTTGCCGGGCTGCACGCGTAACTGCACCGTTTCGTGTGTTGTTCTTTTTCGAGGAGCGAGTTGACGATGTTAATATCTACTGCAATTGATGTTTCGCTGTTTTCTGCCGCGCGTGTAATTCGTTGCGTCTGTATTAGGTGGATGTGTCGCCTTAACCCTTTCGCTGTGGCAGATTTTGACGCGTAACGTGGGTGACCGACTAAATTTTGAACCGCGGCTGCAACATTTCTTATTTTCGCGGTAGCGGTTTAAAATTCGGTTTATTAAATTAAGGTGGAAACACGCAAAGGATGAGATTGAGATGGAAGCGGGCCGAAAGGCTTCAAATAGTACAGTGCGAGGAAATTTTCGAAACGTCTGTAGGGTTAAGGAGGCTTCAGCGTAGAATCCTAAGGATTGAGGGAAAATATTCGCTTTTTAATCCCTGAATGTCCTCGAAACGAAGGTCCTCCTGCAATACTGCATAATTTCTATATATCTATATAGAATACATCGTCGAAACTGCACCGATTGCGTGTGTAGTACATATTACGCGTGCTCAAGATACGAAGAATGTAGACAAAAGTAGTACGAAGGATAAAGTGTAGGAAACGTGTTAATGGCATGTTAAATCATGTACGTACATTAAACACAAGAGAAATCATTTCTCCCGCATGATAATTCACGTAACAAAGGTAGAACAATGCATCCAGCTGTTCCTTTGAAGCGTCACGGAGTGTAAAGCGAGAATCTTGCGTATCATCTCTAAAACGTTAACCCGTTCACCGGAGCAGAAGACGCGCATAAACCCGGCGCGTGCAATTTCATTAATAAAAGCAAGACCTCCTCTGGTCATGAAGCGCCGCGACGAGCCAGCAGCCACTGGCAATCCTTGATAAATAGCCGCGGTCTTCGACGTAGTCTGTCTCTCTCTCGAACGAGCAATCAAAACGACAGGAATACCGACGATTAAGCTATCAAACGAATTCCCAACGATCCAACAGCGCGAAACAACGGCCGAGAGAGAGAGAGAGAGGAGGGAGGAAGCGTGCAAGGATCCCCAGACACAATCGTAGAGCGGAAAAGAAAAGCCACGTGTAACGTGGTATTCTATTTATATAACGCGGCTACACGCCGATCTACATAAATAGCCGGTGGTATTATGCAACCGAGCGACAGACACGAGCGAGAGCGAGCCTCTTGTGCAAGCGTGAACACCGCGGCCTAACGATCCGGCCGCCACGCCGCCTCGCCGCGTGAAAACGCGTCGCGAAGATTCATCGTGATCCGGCGAGGAGGCCGCCGTGAATCCGCGGGAATAACGATCCGAGTGATTTGTTGCCGCCGCTGCGTGGAATGCCGCTTGAATTCAGGGGAGCCGGTTTTCTGAAAGCGGACAACCACCGCTCCGGCCGACACGGCCTCTCGAGGCGCGCGACCAGCCGAGCTGATGAATATTTTCTTGGCCCTACAGCGGAATGCTCGAGTATTGTGCATCGGTCGACGCGGAATTGGTAACTGTCCACTTGCTCTGGGCAAGGTTACATTGGAGAAGATTCCTGGAGATGTGAAGTGTCTTGTTTGATTTCTTGTGACGGGGTTTGGTTAGGTTTGTGGCGTCGTTGCCGATTTTAGTTTCCGTTCGTTTGTCTCTCCCCGGGTTAAGACTTGCCTTCGTCCTCGAGAAGCGCATGTGGCATCCAGGTTCGCACGAGGACGTTCCGTTTCCACCACTTTCTCCACTTCTATCTTTATCTATCGCTACCTCTGTCTCACTGTCCTAACAATATAAAAACCCGGTACGCCTACACCTCCGGTCAGTTTTGTTCCTTTACCAACCATCGCTGCCGCCGGGACAATTAACGAATCAAACGATTGTATTTTCCGGACAAATTGTACGCCGACCATAACACTTATATCTTAATGAAATGGGCGTTCCTTACCCACCTCAGGTTCTTGGAGTTTTCGTGTAAGCTGCTTCGTCGTATCAGGTTTTATGGACGAGCGTTGCATCGTTGCGTATCAAAATTAATCACACTTTGACACGCCACGAAGCAACGCGGGTCCGTTGTGATTAATTTTGATACGCAGCCATGCAACGCTTCGTATCACCGTTGCGTATCAATTTTGACAGACAAGCGTTGCATTGTTGAATATCAAAATGTGACTAATTTTGATACGCAACGATGCAACGCTTCGTATCACCGTATCATCGTTGCGTATCAATTTTTACGGTCAAGCGTTGCATCGCTGCGTATCAAAATTGATCACATTTGATGCTTGTTTTCGTTAATCTGTCATTTGATATTTTTCGAATAAACTTTTTTGAAAAAATTCGCATCAACATGAAAGAAGAAAACAGAAACTATCGGATGGCGTATGAATTTCATTTCATTTCAACTTATGGACCAACCTGATAATGTCGAATTTTCGTTTCGAATTATCAGTTCTCAGTTAGATCGTTGAGCAGATGAACTGATAGGTGATAAAGGTTTCGATGTATTTATACCACGTTATCGACGATCCTACGACACAGGAAGCTCCAACTGCGCACCTTGCCGCGCTATTGGCGACATGCCCTTACTATCGTTGTATAAATTCGTAAGGACGAGTGGCTGTGTGTGTCTGTGAATGGGAGAAAGATGAATCTGAATGAAAGCCAACGCGTGTAATTGTCGAGTCACTTCCAATAAAAGGGAAGCGATGCTTCCTACACGAATTAATCACAATCTTCCTAGACAATATCAAAATATCAACTCTAACTAAATTTTGGGATACTTATCAGACTTTTATTACCCAAATTATTCGTTAAGTCAAATGTGTAAAACTTTTTCCAATAAAAATAGAAATTCGTTTCTAAGAAATTTCGCTCGAGTCGTCAGCGTGGGTTAACCAACAGCCCGCGACACTTTCTCAGAATTTTCCCACGGAATTTCGAAATTCTCAACGCTCGAAGATTGTAGATGTTAGAAAGATTTCGATGACATTCGTCGAGCACGCCTCGGCGTGACCGTCATGCGATTAAATCATCGGGAAATCATCCCGTGCGTCACTCGTCGTATTATTCACTGTTTACTCCGCGACTTCCTTCGCGAGCTAACGAATGCAACTTGGAGAATCATCGTGCAGCAGTTGTGTCCGCCTGACAACCAAAACTACGCTCAGATGTTGCAAAATCCCTCCGATAATAATTGCAAGCGACACCGGTGAAGCAACTGGTCGCACTTCCGCATTCCTCGGGAGCGTTCGTTCCTCTCGCGGGCACGCGATTCTCCGTGCAAGGACGCTTCCAGGGATAACCGACAGGAAATCCCGAATCGAGGCGAACCGACATCTCGAATTAACATACCGACAGCCACGTCATCTCGAATCTGTGATTCTCGCGTCGTTTAGAAGGCTAACTTGCGCGGA
>NW_017100307.1:1812310-1812952 GCF_001263275.1 Habropoda laboriosa | reverse complement strand
AGAAAATACCGATCGAGGAGGAGAAACATCGGAGAGAAATGATCCAAAGTGAAGATAAATATATTGAAATTCTCGAAGAACGAGCGAAGAGGAATTACGAGAGGGGGACAGGCGATTCGTTCATTAACTTCGGTTCGTGGTACTGATAACGGATATAAAGTATAGTGGATCCCTTGAGGCCCGGTGTACTCTCGGGATCCAGGAAATCAGCGGAGATACGCTTCGAAAAATTTCGACGGCTGCCGAAGCGTTCGAGAAATATTTGCTGAACACACCGTTCGAACGGTGCACTGGCGTAGCACTGTTGACACCGATCTTAAGTCTACTTCGATACACCTGATTTCTCCATTCATACTTAACTCCACTCTGACCTAGCCTAATCATCTGACGATTAAAAATTTTTCAAAAATTCCACAAAAATCACTTTAACCCTTCGAACATTTTATCTCCCATTTCTTACTTTCCCAAGTGAAGAATAATAGTGACTTGAACGAATTGACAATTTTTACAATATTTTAGACGCAAGAAGTACGCTGTTTGGAGATGATAAAGGGTCAAATTTGAAGGGAATGGCGAGCAAGTTCGACGCCACTGCGCAAGAGCAACTCGTCCGCGGCGGCTAAGCACACAAGAGGAACGCGG
>NW_017100307.1:1732022-1812284 GCF_001263275.1 Habropoda laboriosa | reverse complement strand
CGTGCGATACACGTGTGCGCGCGGCGGCGGTTATCGCGGTCGCGATATTGGTCTTCCGCTGGAAATAAAAACGTTGATCCCACGGCTGCCTGAGTCCCCGCCGCCAGCAGCCACGGCGATTCCATGAATGAAACGCGACGAGCGCCGTACAGTTTACACGATCGCGAACCTTTTATCAGACGTAACGAACTTCAACGGCGGCGACAACGACGCCACGGCTCCGCCCGATAATACCGTGCCTGTTATCGCGGCTGGCTTTTACAATTTCCGCTTTATTCCCCGCCTACTCGCCACAGTTCCGCACCCTTTTTTCACCAATTTTCGACGAAATTTGCGGATGGAACTTTGCGGATGGAACCTTCCTTTGTGAACGTGCTTTTGGCACCTTCGATAGTGGAAGGACTGACTCAATAGTAATTTTGTTTTCTGCGTGTGTAATTCTTTAATCGTGTTTCGGTCACTTAAAAATTCACGTTTGGAACGTTCCGGCACAGGTGAATCTTTCAGTGTTAAACTGTGAGCGTCCTTTAATGGGCAAGAGTGTTCAAAAACTCCCCTATCGGATAAATGTTTTTGGAGGAAGAACTGAAGTCCTTTGCTTATTAGTTTCTGAGAAGTCAGTGTGAAATTGAGCACGTTCGCGGAAACGTCGAAATCTGAATAATCGTAATTAAGTAATTGCCGGACGAAACGAAGGATAGAGTAGGATCGAGGATTTCATTGAGGAGAAACGGGAACGAGGGAGCGCATTGACTGGAGCGCTTCTTTCTCGTTTGTTTTCTCTTTCCTCCGAAGCGGCCGATTAACATTCCTCGCCGGATGCTTCCTTTATTGCCGCTGCCTACTCCAGCCTGAATAGCTGATTTAAGAAAAGGAAACCCCGTTCGTTGCTGTTGCTAGTAACTGAGTAAGTGATAGCGATACCTTCGGCAAAGATGGCGAGTCTTATCAGAACTGTAGGCAAACGACGTACTCGATTCTGTTTGAACCAATTACTCTCCGCTTCTCTCCACAATCGTCCACTAATTTACGCAGCGATAAATTCGAAATCTGTTTTACCGCGACGAGAAGAGACCTTCGATCGAGTTGGTGTCCATTCGGAAACGTTCAATCCGACAGGGAAGATGATTAGCTCGGCTGGGAAGTATTTGACTGAGCGCGGAAGTGTTCCGCTCGATGATGGAGGGACACAGCCTCTCTGCGGAAGTGTTCATTTTAACGGAGAGGAAACTGGCGCAACATGGAAGCTTTCCTATGAAACCTAACATCGTTCTATTTCCATGACAGAATCATCTATGCTACCTTGTTTCGCCTATGCGACAGATTCGTTTCTTTCGGCCGTATCGTTTACAAATTTGCTTTATTCAATTAACATGTCTGGGTGACGGCTATGTTTCCGTGGCTGCTCTTTTTCGTCCAATTAAACAGGATTTTGGGGGTAATTTATAATCATTTTATTTGTACTACAAGTATTTAATGGAATTAGCACATGCAAATGAAAAGTATGCAAAACTATATAATATAAGGTAAGCAAATTAAAAATATACATATACTATATTTAAATTTGTTGTCAAAATAATACATAACGTTTTATTAGTTACGGTGGTATTCGTTAAAACATTGTAAACATAATTGAGGTGACTTTTTGCATCGTATCGCTATTCCAGCTAATCGCGCTGTTTACACTCCGAGTATCGGATTTGGGCCCCGGGAGAAACTCTACCGATTCACGCTGGGCGATCAACGTGTTAACCCTTTCGCTGCGGCAGATTGTAACGCGAGTGGCAAACGATAGGTATTTAATCGCAGCCGCGAAATTAAATGAACCCTTCGGCAGTTTATCCCGTGTGAGACTCGGGCAGCGCGTTAAGTAACGGACAGTTTAAGTCACGAGAGACTTTTGGGAAGGAAAGGGGCGAGATATTGTTATCGGAACTGTGACGTACGTGCTTTAAAAATAATCACACACGACGTAATTATTCTCCCCTTAGATTGTCAAGGGCTTGAGGTGGAAGCGCGCAAAGGACAAACATGAAGGATTAAAAATTTTCGAGGACAGCAGCGAAAGGGTTAAGGTGAAACGGTGCAAAGGGTGAAATTAATAAGGAAGCGCTTGAAAATTTTCAGAGCGCCGATAGCAGCGTTTCAAAGATACGATACATCGATTTTTCGATGACTCGCTCCCGTCGCACGATCGGCGACCACCGCTGTCCTCGCGTTTATTTTCTCCGCGCGGCGTCACTCGATCCGCGGTGGGCGTCCAAGAAGACGACATCATCCTGTCGTCTCTAACAAACGATCTGGTATTTCGCGACGACGCGTTCTTGACCTAGACGAAACGGGAACGCGAAAACACGCAACAGTTATGTCCATCGATGCGAACGAACGGTGCTGCTCGATCGCGTCACGCTGGCCTAGCTTCTTCGTTTTCATTCCGTACGCGCCGCGTCGTCCAGCCGGCGGTTATGTTAATGCCGATGCACCGGCCATGGTGTCAGTGTGTCATTAGACGTGTGTCTCACCGTGCTTTGTTGACAATACGTTAGAACGTTCTCGCGAAAAAGTGGCACTCGCGCGAACGCGTGCACTCCTCGGACACGCGAATTTTGAATAATTTACCCGAAGTGGACGTCGAAGGTTTCCGCGAACGAGGAAAATCTAGCCGATGGAAAATGCTAAACCGAACGCCAGCTATGAATATTCTTCCTGGTATACCAGAAGAAACTCAGTCCCTCTCTCTCTCTGTTAGACAGAATTTATCCGAGGAATCGGAAGATGCATAAGCAGGCTCGTAAAGCGCATTTTCTAGCTATCTCGAAGGCGCAAATCTCGAGCTAGCCGATCGTTCTCGTTTATATTTAGAAAGTGTACCAGCGGAATTCGAACAAGTCGAAGAACGACGATTGATTTCGAGCCGTTTGCGTGTTTGGTCGAAGAGGCGTCCGGATGCAGATGGTCAAGTTCTCCGTCGTTAGATTTATGCCGAGGAACGTTGATCGATTCGAACTTAGTTGTTTACAATGGATATCGTCGATTTTCCTGCAAATCCCCTTTCCCCTCCTCGTTCAGAAGCTACTCTGACATTTCACGTTCCGCTGACACGTTATTGCGCAAACAGCAACTGGGCACCGTACCAAGTCGCATGACTAAAGCGCCACGAGTCAATGGATCGGCCAAAAATATAGATCCCTCCAGACGAGCCGGGCTTTAATAGGAAAACGCGGCCGCAAACGGGACGCGGTAGAACGAGCGAAATGGCAGACACTCTCTGTGGCTCAGGGTCCCCTCTTTCGGAGACCTATTGTCGTCTGGTTCAGTTTGACCTGATTATGCGTAAACAGGTCTCGTCTTAATCGATAAAGAGGAGAGTTTGCGTCCCGAAATGAAGGGAATTTATTCGTTTGGAAACGTTAGAGGAAAAGGATACTCACCATTGGACGGACAAACAAATAAATTTCACCAAGGCTGAAATTGCGAAATGAGAGGGATCAGTTCTGCGCGGACGACCGATTTACCTGGAGTTCTCGGCCAGCTCGGGGAAGAACCGTGGCGCGGAAAAGGTGCGAACTCGTTTCGCATGTTACGCACGTTCGCGCGTCGCCTCGCGTCGTCCAATCGCCGCCAGGCAGATAAGCTTCCGGGAACAACGAGAGGACATCGATGGTTCGCCTATTTACCCTCCGCGTTCGTCAGTCGATACCGCTTTTTTCCTGCTTTTCCCTCACCCTGACCGACGCTTTATCTACCCAGCCGTTGGACAGTTTCGCGGTAAATCAATGCCCGTCGTGTTATTACCTCAAACACGAACGTTTAACGTCACTTTTTTACAGCCCCGCGACGTGGGAAATCTAATCAACTCCTCCTCGATGAAAAATACAGATTCGCTGATAACTGTTCCCTCAGAATTTTCTAACATTCGGCAAATAGCCGCTTTTAAATAACAGATTCTTCTTGTTTTGCATAAGAAGGACACTGTTTCTCTGAAATTCTTAGCAAACAGCGAAACTTGTGGAAAATGAAAATAGAAATCCACTGGTAATTATATTCTTCAGAATTTTCCGACTTAAACAGCGTATTGTTGCCTTTCTGAGTAAAAAGAAGCTATGTGTATTAACACCTGACGACTCTTCCACTTCTTCGAGCAGCGAATCTTCCAGAAATCGACTGGTAACGATGTTTTCACAATTTTCCGACTTAACTAGCCCATTGTTCTCGTTCCGCGTAAAAACGAACCTATTCGTCAACACCTAACGATTCTTCCACTTCTCCGAAATTCTCCGCGCGAACGACAAATTTTCTAGAAAATGCAAATGCAAATCTGATAATTATTTCTTCCGAATTGTCTACCAAATCTACCGCAGCTGGAATAACAAATACTTGGCTGGCCTGAAACGCATCGAGACGTAAACAGCGCAAGAGAAGGAAGCTATTTGTCAACGCCGAAACGATGCTTCGATTTCCTTGAAATTGCCGCCGATACGGAGAAGCATCGGAGCAAACAGCGAAATCTTCCCGGTAGAAACGTGACATTCCCGCCTGGGAACGCGAACGAGTCACCTCCCTGGTGGGCATTCTTTCGCGCCGCGGTTCCCGGTAGCGTTGGCTGCGAGCTTCGGACTCTGAACCGATGCGACGCGAACCTCTGTTACGTTGCACGGGAGCCCGCCGCGTCGCGGTGCAACGGTTAAGACAATTAAACGGTTAAGACGCGCTGTGCACCACGTCACGCAATGATCTCGAAGCTCCCGCGTGAAACACGCCTGTGTCCCGATCTGAGACACGTGGGGACAGCTGTTAGCGAAGCAGCGGCAACTTCGAACCGATAGTTTCGAGCGTTAGATACGTGGCATCTTTGCAGGTTTGCTCTATTTTTTGTTAGTAATTGTTGAATAGACTTGCACGACTCCTGTGTCCCGATCTGAGACACGTGGGGACAGCTGTTAGCGAAGCAGCGGCAACTTCGAACCGACAGTTTCGAGCGTTAGATACGTGGCATCTTTGCAGGTTTGCTCTATTTTTTGTTAGTAATTGTTGAATAGATCTCTGTGATAAGCACTATGTAAAAGAATTTTTCATACCGTTACGATTTTGAACGTATCTTGCAGGCGTAGCGACGATAGCTTGTCTGTGTCTTTTGATGTGTTTCTTTCGATTTAAATGTGGTTTTCGTGACATACCTCTCCACAAAGAGCTATTTGCTTCGGAAATTATCACGCAAAAAGAAAGTACCGGCTTCAGGAATAATTTTATCTGCAAATTCAGTTAGTTAAACTTTTTACGAATTTTATTTGATTTCGTAAAAGTGCAGGTTTCTACAAAACTCGTGAATATCGCGGCGCTTTACAAGACACTCCACGCAACGACAACCTTTCTTCATTCGCTGCTCTCCCTATTCATCCTGATTTCCTTCCATACCTTCGTTGCCCTCCCGCTACACGCATTTTTCACAGCCCCACTTCGGGTTTTCCCGAAAGCAGTCGGCGGGCCTCGTGCGTCACCGAGGCCCCTCGCGAAGGGCCCACTTCGGGCTCTGCGGTTTATCCCCCCTCGCGGCTCTTCAGGTAGAGCCGGGAATTTTCGGCACTACAGATGCGTATTTAAATTTTTTCTTTCTCTCTTTCGTTGAATTTGAATTTGTTAGGAAGCTGTGATTGATTTTATCGCAACGATGGAAATTCGCTCGAGGCTTCCGGGTGCGTCCTTCTGGAAGAGTGGCTGGCTGTTTGGTCAGCATTGCAGCTTCATTGGAGTTCCGAGAATGTATTGTGTTCGTTTCGAAGGCAGCTGTTTGTTTAAGTAATTCGTGGTCGTGACATGGATGAATCAATGGCTACGGACGAGAATAGGAATTGCAGAGACGCGTAACGAGCGTGGGAGGCACCGTCACGGGGCACTTGTAGATCTTGAACGCTTTCTGCGGTTCAATATCGTTCAGCTTAGAAACATTTTAACCGTGTGATTTGAAACGAGCACAGTTCAATTAGAACATTTCTATCGTACACCTTTGCAGAACGTATACACGTAGAGAAACCTCTCGAAAACTGATATACGAGTGTGTACGCAACTCTCCTACCAGGCCTTACAAGTGATTTCACATTTTATTCCTTTACGCTCTCGTAAAACATTGAAACGCATCCTCGTTTTTACGACGTTTTCCAAAGGTCGGCAGACGCTAAATGCGACGCATTACCGTGCCCGTTTACGACGTCGGTTTCTGTTACCATTTGCGGAAACGCGTTTTCCATAAGCTCCCAGGTTTCCCCTGCTGCTCAACAGTTCCCTCAATTTTTACGGGTAGAAAGCATCGCGTGCATGCGAGATTACACCAGATCCGCTGTTTTCACTTTCTAATTGCTCGCAGAACAGGCTACTTTTCAAACACACCGCGTACAGCCGAGCTTTATCTCGCTAACTCTCGAATCGGGCACACCTGAACGGGGAACTCTTATCGATCGGCGATTCCTCGTAATTGAAACGGCCAATTTTTCGCGATAATTCGCTAAACTACCAACGCTGTAGCTCGTACAATCACGTTCTGCGAGATTTACGAGATCTTCGAGTCACAGGGAACGATTCTTCTCGAGTGAGAAGTTGAAGACGGTTGTAAAGAGATGTTTAGCCGAAGATGTCGCGGAAAAAGCCGCCGTTATCGCGGAAGTTTTATAACGTGTCGGCGTATAAACGGTCGGTTCGCGGGGAATTTTCGTTTTCCCCATTGATTTTACGACGGTTTTTCGCGGGCCGGGCCTTTTTCTCCCTTGGACAGCCCCACGGGTGCAATACTCGTAACAAGTTCTCGCGCCGGTTATCTTTCTTTGTCGCGGCTCTCGACGTCGCGAGTTATGGCTCTGCTTTTTGAACCGACTCGTAACTGTCATCGCGTCGATCTCGCCTCGAATAAAATTTCTTTCCGCCGCGGGATTGCCCGGGAAAAAGCGGGTTCTGTCCGTCGAAAGTTTCCTCGGCGACTCGTATATATCGAGGCTGAAATAACAGCGAGGGGAGCTTGGAGACGGAGGATTCTGAAACGTTTGAAACGAGCGATAAATCAAACGGTCGCACAATCGACGGTCGTGAATCTACTCTCTGTATGAAATAATACGATCGTAAATTACGAGATATGTAGAATTTGTTGATTCGGTGGAATCGCCTGGCCAGGACAAAGACGCGAATTATCGGCGAGCGTGTCGGTTGGTGCGACACGGAACATTTCGACACATTTCCGCAGGTACATTAGCTTGTCACGTATCGTGCAGGACAGATAGTGGCCTGAAGCGTACGTGTCATTAGTCGGCGCAAAGAAGCGTGTGATATTTTCCGTTTCTTTAACGTGCACGCACAGAAGTGAACGGGTGAACTCTGGATTTCACATGGAAAATCTATCTCGTCCCGGGGGCCGTGCAGAAAAATGAATCCCCTTCATATCCTCTCTTTATACTCGTGCAATTTTCATTACACCAAAGGGACAAGAAGAGAAATTTCCAACGAACCTCCAATCGATCTCTCTCTCTCTCTCTCTCTTGTCACGTTTATTTCACTTGGTCGTTTTCACAGAGCGAGAAATCGTCGGGAAAGAAAAACTAAAAATCGCTTAGGAGAAACGCGGACGCGCAGCGATGTTTAATCAGCGCTGTTCGCGGAACGCGGGATAAAGCGCGCTCGATTCCTCGAACGCGGTCGTAGGAAAATCAAATATTGGCCGTCGATAATTGCCGTCGATTCTCTATCGCGGCGTGTCCGCGGAAAGTAATTCCGCAGTTGCACAGTCGACTTTTGTCCACGGCCGGAAACCGGGCCGTCGCGGCGGGGAATTCGGACTTTTGACCGGTCGCGCGTCACCGCAACAACTTGCCCCAGTTGTTGTTGTCATTGTTATTCCCGCGACACTTCGCTCTGGCGTGGACACGCGCAAATCCACGATAGGCGTGCTCGCCGCGTGATCGTGACTCCTTCTGCGCGACGCTCTCTCTTCCCGTCTTTCTACGCGTCGATCTTTTCCCGGATTTCTAGCTGCGATTCCCCGTTGCTTGGACAAACTACCGAGTTGGCGATCTGATTTTTTGAAAGGGAAGAAGTAAGAATTTTGATGTAAAGAGGGTATTCGGATTGCAATCCTTTGCTGTGTTTTTGGCAATTTTCTGATATCTTAGCGGTAGAATTTTCACCTGAAGTAGGTACTGTTCGAGTTGATAATCTTTAGCTGTGTTATTGGCAATTTTTTGATCCCTCGGTGATAGAATTTTCAGGTAAAGCAAGTGCCGTTCGGATTGACAATCTTTTGCTGTGTTTTTGACAATTTTTTGATCCCTCGGTAATAGAATCTCCAGGTAAAGCAAGTGTCGTTCGGATTGACAATCTTTTGCTGTGTTTTTGACAATTTTTTGATCCCTCGGTAATAGAATCTCCAGGTAAAGCAAGTGTCGTTCGGATTGACAATCTTTTGCTGTGTTTTTGACAATTTTTTGATCCCTCGGTAATAGAATCTCCAGGTAAAGCAAGTGTCGTTCGGATTGACAATCTTTTGCTGTGTTTTTGACAATTTTTTGATCCCTCGGTAATAGAATCTCCAGGTAAAGCAAGTGTCGTTCGGATTGACAATCTTTTGCTGTGTTTTTGACAATTTTTTGATCCCTCGGTAATAGAATCTCCAGGTAAAGCAAGTGTCGTTCGGATTGACAATCTTTTGCTGTGTTTTTGACAATTTTTTGATCCCTCGGTAATAGAATCTCCAGGTAAAGCAAGTGTCGTTCGGATTGACAATCTTTTGCTGTGTTTTTGACAATTTTTTGATCCCTCGGTAATAGAATCTCCAGGTAAAGCAAGTGTCGTTCGGATTGACAATCTTTTGCTGTGTTTTTGACAATTTTTTGATCCCTCGGTAATAGAATCTCCAGGTAAAGCAAGTGTCGTTCGGATTGACAATCTTTTGCTGTGTTTTTGACAATTTTTTGATCCCTCGGTAATAGAATCTCCAGGTAAAGCAAGTGTCGTTCGGATTGACAATCTTTTGCTGTGTTTTTGACAATTTTTTGATCCCTCGGTAATAGAATCTCCAGGTAAAGCAAGTGTCGTTCGGATTGACAATCTTTTGCTGTGTTTTTGACAATTTTTTGATCCCTCGGTAATAGAATCTCCAGGTAAAGCAAGTGTCGTTCGGATTGACAATCTTTTGCTGTGTTTTTGACAATTTTTTGATCCCTCGGTAATAGAATCTCCAGGTAAAGCAAGTGTCGTTCGGATTGACAATCTTTTGCTGTGTTTTTGACAATTTTTTGATCCCTCGGTAATAGAATCTCCAGGTAAAGCAAGTGTCGTTCGGATTGACAATCTTTTGCTGTGTTTTTGACAATTTTTTGATCCCTCGGTAATAGAATCTCCAGGTAAAGCAAGTGTCGTTCGGATTGACAATCTTTTGCTGTGTTTTTGACAATTTTTTGATCCCTCGGTAATAGAATCTCCAGGTAAAGCAAGTGTCGTTCGGATTGACAATCTTTTGCTGTGTTTTTGACAATTTTTTGATCCCTCGGTAATAGAATCTCCAGGTAAAGCAAGTGTCGTTCGGATTGACAATCTTTTGCTGTGTTTTTGACAATTTTTTGATCCCTCGGTAATAGAATCTCCAGGTAAAGCAAGTGTCGTTCGGATTGACAATCTTTTGCTGTGTTTTTGACAATTTTTTGATCCCTCGGTAATAGAATCTCCAGGTAAAGCAAGTGTCGTTCGGATTGACAATCTTTTGCTGTGTTTTTGACAATTTTTTGATCCCTCGGTAATAGAATCTCCAGGTAAAGCAAGTGTCGTTCGGATTGACAATCTTTTGCTGTGTTTTTGACAATTTTTTGATCCCTCGGTAATAGAATCTCCAGGTAAAGCAAGTGTCGTTCGGATTGACAATCTTTTGCTGTGTTTTTGACAATTTTTTGATCCCTCGGTAATAGAATCTCCAGGTAAAGCAAGTGTCGTTCGGATTGACAATCTTTTGCTGTGTTTTTGACAATTTTTTGATCCCTCGGTAATAGAATCTCCAGGTAAAGCAAGTGTCGTTCGGATTGACAATCTTTTGCTGTGTTTTTGACAATTTTTTGATCCCTCGGTAATAGAATCTCCAGGTAAAGCAAGTGTCGTTCGGATTGACAATCTTTTGCTGTGTTTTTGACAATTTTTTGATCCCTCGGTAATAGAATCTCCAGGTAAAGCAAGTGTCGTTCGGATTGACAATCTTTTGCTGTGTTTTTGACAATTTTTTGATCCCTCGGTAATAGAATCTCCAGGTAAAGCAAGTGTCGTTCGGATTGACAATCTTTTGCTGTGTTTTTGACAATTTTTTGATCCCTCGGTAATAGAATCTCCAGGTAAAGCAAGTGTCGTTCGGATTGACAATCTTTTGCTGTGTTTTTGACAATTTTTTGATCCCTCGGTAATAGAATCTCCAGGTAAAGCAAGTGTCGTTCGGATTGACAATCTTTTGCTGTGTTTTTGACAATTTTTTGATCCCTCGGTAATAGAATCTCCAGGTAAAGCAAGTGTCGTTCGGATTGACAATCTTTTGCTGTGTTTTTGACAATTTTTTGATCCCTCGGTAATAGAATCTCCAGGTAAAGCAAGTGTCGTTCGGATTGACAATCTTTTGCTGTGTTTTTGACAATTTTTTGATCCCTCGGTAATAGAATCTCCAGGTAAAGCAAGTGTCGTTCGGATTGACAATCTTTTGCTGTGTTTTTGACAATTTTTTGATCCCTCGGTAATAGAATCTCCAGGTAAAGCAAGTGTCGTTCGGATTGACAATCTTTTGCTGTGTTTTTGACAATTTTTTGATCCCTCGGTAATAGAATCTCCAGGTAAAGCAAGTGTCGTTCGGATTGACAATCTTTTGCTGTGTTTTTGACAATTTTTTGATCCCTCGGTAATAGAATCTCCAGGTAAAGCAAGTGTCGTTCGGATTGACAATCTTTTGCTGTGTTTTTGACAATTTTTTGATCCCTCGGTAATAGAATCTCCAGGTAAAGCAAGTGTCGTTCGGATTGACAATCTTTTGCTGTGTTTTTGACAATTTTTTGATCCCTCGGTAATAGAATCTCCAGGTAAAGCAAGTGTCGTTCGGATTGACAATCTTTTGCTGTGTTTTTGACAATTTTTTGATCCCTCGGTAATAGAATCTCCAGGTAAAGCAAGTGTCGTTCGGATTGACAATCTTTTGCTGTGTTTTTGACAATTTTTTGATCCCTCGGTAATAGAATCTCCAGGTAAAGCAAGTGTCGTTCGGATTGACAATCTTTTGCTGTGTTTTTGACAATTTTTTGATCCCTCGGTAATAGAATCTCCAGGTAAAGCAAGTGTCGTTCGGATTGACAATCTTTTGCTGTGTTTTTGACAATTTTTTGATCCCTCGGTAATAGAATCTCCAGGTAAAGCAAGTGTCGTTCGGATTGACAATCTTTTGCTGTGTTTTTGACAATTTTTTGATCCCTCGGTAATAGAATCTCCAGGTAAAGCAAGTGTCGTTCGGATTGACAATCTTTTGCTGTGTTTTTGACAATTTTTTGATCCCTCGGTAATAGAATCTCCAGGTAAAGCAAGTGTCGTTCGGATTGACAATCTTTTGCTGTGTTTTTGACAATTTTTTGATCCCTCGGTAATAGAATCTCCAGGTAAAGCAAGTGTCGTTCGGATTGACAATCTTTTGCTGTGTTTTTGACAATTTTTTGATCCCTCGGTAATAGAATCTCCAGGTAAAGCAAGTGTCGTTCGGATTGACAATCTTTTGCTGTGTTTTTGACAATTTTTTGATCCCTCGGTAATAGAATCTCCAGGTAAAGCAAGTGTCGTTCGGATTGACAATCTTTTGCTGTGTTTTTGACAATTTTTTGATCCCTCGGTAATAGAATCTCCAGGTAAAGCAAGTGTCGTTCGGATTGACAATCTTTTGCTGTGTTTTTGACAATTTTTTGATCCCTCGGTAATAGAATCTCCAGGTAAAGCAAGTGTCGTTCGGATTGACAATCTTTTGCTGTGTTTTTGACAATTTTTTGATCCCTCGGTAATAGAATCTCCAGGTAAAGCAAGTGTCGTTCGGATTGACAATCTTTTGCTGTGTTTTTGACAATTTTTTGATCCCTCGGTAATAGAATCTCCAGGTAAAGCAAGTGTCGTTCGGATTGACAATCTTTTGCTGTGTTTTTGACAATTTTTTGATCCCTCGGTAATAGAATCTCCAGGTAAAGCAAGTGTCGTTCGGATTGACAATCTTTTGCTGTGTTTTTGACAATTTTTTGATCCCTCGGTAATAGAATCTCCAGGTAAAGCAAGTGTCGTTCGGATTGACAATCTTTTGCTGTGTTTTTGACAATTTTTTGATCCCTCGGTAATAGAATCTCCAGGTAAAGCAAGTGTCGTTCGGATTGACAATCTTTTGCTGTGTTTTTGACAATTTTTTGATCCCTCGGTAATAGAATCTCCAGGTAAAGCAAGTGTCGTTCGGATTGACAATCTTTTGCTGTGTTTTTGACAATTTTTTGATCCCTCGGTAATAGAATCTCCAGGTAAAGCAAGTGTCGTTCGGATTGACAATCTTTTGCTGTGTTTTTGACAATTTTTTGATCCCTCGGTAATAGAATCTCCAGGTAAAGCAAGTGTCGTTCGGATTGACAATCTTTTGCTGTGTTTTTGACAATTTTTTGATCCCTCGGTAATAGAATCTCCAGGTAAAGCAAGTGTCGTTCGGATTGACAATCTTTTGCTGTGTTTTTGACAATTTTTTGATCCCTCGGTAATAGAATCTCCAGGTAAAGCAAGTGTCGTTCGGATTGACAATCTTTTGCTGTGTTTTTGACAATTTTTTGATCCCTCGGTAATAGAATCTCCAGGTAAAGCAAGTGTCGTTCGGATTGACAATCTTTTGCTGTGTTTTTGACAATTTTTTGATCCCTCGGTAATAGAATCTCCAGGTAAAGCAAGTGTCGTTCGGATTGACAATCTTTTGCTGTGTTTTTGACAATTTTTTGATCCCTCGGTAATAGAATCTCCAGGTAAAGCAAGTGTCGTTCGGATTGACAATCTTTTGCTGTGTTTTTGACAATTTTTTGATCCCTCGGTAATAGAATCTCCAGGTAAAGCAAGTGTCGTTCGGATTGACAATCTTTTGCTGTGTTTTTGACAATTTTTTGATCCCTCGGTAATAGAATCTCCAGGTAAAGCAAGTGTCGTTCGGATTGACAATCTTTTGCTGTGTTTTTGACAATTTTTTGATCCCTCGGTAATAGAATCTCCAGGTAAAGCAAGTGTCGTTCGGATTGACAATCTTTTGCTGTGTTTTTGACAATTTTTTGATCCCTCGGTAATAGAATCTCCAGGTAAAGCAAGTGTCGTTCGGATTGACAATCTTTTGCTGTGTTTTTGACAATTTTTTGATCCCTCGGTAATAGAATCTCCAGGTAAAGCAAGTGTCGTTCGGATTGACAATCTTTTGCTGTGTTTTTGACAATTTTTTGATCCCTCGGTAATAGAATCTCCAGGTAAAGCAAGTGTCGTTCGGATTGACAATCTTTTGCTGTGTTTTTGACAATTTTTTGATCCCTCGGTAATAGAATCTCCAGGTAAAGCAAGTGTCGTTCGGATTGACAATCTTTTGCTGTGTTTTTGACAATTTTTTGATCCCTCGGTAATAGAATCTCCAGGTAAAGCAAGTGTCGTTCGGATTGACAATCTTTTGCTGTGTTTTTGACAATTTTTTGATCCCTCGGTAATAGAATCTCCAGGTAAAGCAAGTGTCGTTCGGATTGACAATCTTTTGCTGTGTTTTTGACAATTTTTTGATCCCTCGGTAATAGAATCTCCAGGTAAAGCAAGTGTCGTTCGGATTGACAATCTTTTGCTGTGTTTTTGACAATTTTTTGATCCCTCGGTAATAGAATCTCCAGGTAAAGCAAGTGTCGTTCGGATTGACAATCTTTTGCTGTGTTTTTGACAATTTTTTGATCCCTCGGTAATAGAATCTCCAGGTAAAGCAAGTGTCGTTCGGATTGACAATCTTTTGCTGTGTTTTTGACAATTTTTTGATCCCTCGGTAATAGAATCTCCAGGTAAAGCAAGTGTCGTTCGGATTGACAATCTTTTGCTGTGTTTTTGACAATTTTTTGATCCCTCGGTAATAGAATCTCCAGGTAAAGCAAGTGTCGTTCGGATTGACAATCTTTTGCTGTGTTTTTGACAATTTTTTGATCCCTCGGTAATAGAATCTCCAGGTAAAGCAAGTGTCGTTCGGATTGACAATCTTTTGCTGTGTTTTTGACAATTTTTTGATCCCTCGGTAATAGAATCTCCAGGTAAAGCAAGTGTCGTTCGGATTGACAATCTTTTGCTGTGTTTTTGACAATTTTTTGATCCCTCGGTAATAGAATCTCCAGGTAAAGCAAGTGTCGTTCGGATTGACAATCTTTTGCTGTGTTTTTGACAATTTTTTGATCCCTCGGTAATAGAATCTCCAGGTAAAGCAAGTGTCGTTCGGATTGACAATCTTTTGCTGTGTTTTTGACAATTTTTTGATCCCTCGGTAATAGAATCTCCAGGTAAAGCAAGTGTCGTTCGGATTGACAATCTTTTGCTGTGTTTTTGACAATTTTTTGATCCCTCGGTAATAGAATCTCCAGGTAAAGCAAGTGTCGTTCGGATTGACAATCTTTTGCTGTGTTTTTGACAATTTTTTGATCCCTCGGTAATAGAATCTCGTGCGATACACGTGTGCGCGCGGCGGCGGTTATCGCGGTCGCGATATTGGTCTTCCGCTGGAAATAAAAACGTTGATCCCACGGCTGCCTGAGTCCCCGCCGCCAGCAGCCACGGCGATTCCATGAATGAAACGCGACGAGCGCCGTACAGTTTACACGATCGCGAACCTTTTATCAGACGTAACGAACTTCAACGGCGGCGACAACGACGCCACGGCTCCGCCCGATAATACCGTGCCTGTTATCGCGGCTGGCTTTTACAATTTCCGCTTTATTCCCCGCCTACTCGCCACAGTTCCGCACCCTTTTTTCACCAATTTTCGACGAAATTTGCGGATGGAACTTTGCGGATGGAACCTTCCTTTGTGAACGTGCTTTTGGCACCTTCGATAGTGGAAGGACTGACTCAATAGTAATTTTGTTTTCTGCGTGTGTAATTCTTTAATCGTGTTTCGGTCACTTAAAAATTCACGTTTGGAACGTTCCGGCACAGGTGAATCTTTCAGTGTTAAACTGTGAGCGTCCTTTAATGGGCAAGAGTGTTCAAAAACTCCCCTATCGGATAAATGTTTTTGGAGGAAGAACTGAAGTCCTTTGCTTATTAGTTTCTGAGAAGTCAGTGTGAAATTGAGCACGTTCGCGGAAACGTCGAAATCTGAATAATCGTAATTAAGTAATTGCCGGACGAAACGAAGGATAGAGTAGGATCGAGGATTTCATTGAGGAGAAACGGGAACGAGGGAGCGCATTGACTGGAGCGCTTCTTTCTCGTTTGTTTTCTCTTTCCTCCGAAGCGGCCGATTAACATTCCTCGCCGGATGCTTCCTTTATTGCCGCTGCCTACTCCAGCCTGAATAGCTGATTTAAGAAAAGGAAACCCCGTTCGTTGCTGTTGCTAGTAACTGAGTAAGTGATAGCGATACCTTCGGCAAAGATGGCGAGTCTTATCAGAACTGTAGGCAAACGACGTACTCGATTCTGTTTGAACCAATTACTCTCCGCTTCTCTCCACAATCGTCCACTAATTTACGCAGCGATAAATTCGAAATCTGTTTTACCGCGACGAGAAGAGACCTTCGATCGAGTTGGTGTCCATTCGGAAACGTTCAATCCGACAGGGAAGATGATTAGCTCGGCTGGGAAGTATTTGACTGAGCGCGGAAGTGTTCCGCTCGATGATGGAGGGACACAGCCTCTCTGCGGAAGTGTTCATTTTAACGGAGAGGAAACTGGCGCAACATGGAAGCTTTCCTATGAAACCTAACATCGTTCTATTTCCATGACAGAATCATCTATGCTACCTTGTTTCGCCTATGCGACAGATTCGTTTCTTTCGGCCGTATCGTTTACAAATTTGCTTTATTCAATTAACATGTCTGGGTGACGGCTATGTTTCCGTGGCTGCTCTTTTTCGTCCAATTAAACAGGATTTTGGGGGTAATTTATAATCATTTTATTTGTACTACAAGTATTTAATGGAATTAGCACATGCAAATGAAAAGTATGCAAAACTATATAATATAAGGTAAGCAAATTAAAAATATACATATACTATATTTAAATTTGTTGTCAAAATAATACATAACGTTTTATTAGTTACGGTGGTATTCGTTAAAACATTGTAAACATAATTGAGGTGACTTTTTGCATCGTATCGCTATTCCAGCTAATCGCGCTGTTTACACTCCGAGTATCGGATTTGGGCCCCGGGAGAAACTCTACCGATTCACGCTGGGCGATCAACGTGTTAACCCTTTCGCTGCGGCAGATTGTAACGCGAGTGGCAAACGATAGGTATTTAATCGCAGCCGCGAAATTAAATGAACCCTTCGGCAGTTTATCCCGTGTGAGACTCGGGCAGCGCGTTAAGTAACGGACAGTTTAAGTCACGAGAGACTTTTGGGAAGGAAAGGGGCGAGATATTGTTATCGGAACTGTGACGTACGTGTTTTAAAAATAATCACACACGACGTAATTATTCTCCCATTAGATTGTCAAGGGCTTAAGGTGGAAGCGCGCAAAGGACAAACATGAAGGATTAAAAATTTTCGAGGACAGCAGCGAAAGGGTTAAGGTGAAACGGTGCAAAGGGTGAAATTAATAAGGAAGCGCTTGAAAATTTTCAGAGCGCCGATAGCAGCGTTTCAAAGATACGATACATCGATTTTTCGATGACTCGCTCCCGTCGCACGATCGGCGACCACCGCTGTCCTCGCGTTTATTTTCTCCGCGCGGCGTCACTCGATCCGCGGTGGGCGTCCAAGAAGACGACATCATCCTGTCGTCTCTAACAAACGATCTGGTATTTCGCGACGACGCGTTCTTGACCTAGACGAAACGGGAACGCGAAAACACGCAACAGTTATGTCCATCGATGCGAACGAACGGTGCTGCTCGATCGCGTCACGCTGGCCTAGCTTCTTCGTTTTCATTCCGTACGCGCCGCGTCGTCCAGCCGGCGGTTATGTTAATGCCGATGCACCGGCCATGGTGTCAGTGTGTCATTAGACGTGTGTCTCACCGTGCTTTGTTGACAATACGTTAGAACGTTCTCGCGAAAAAGTGGCACTCGCGCGAACGCGTGCACTCCTCGGACACGCGAATTTTGAATAATTTACCCGAAGTGGACGTCGAAGGTTTCCGCGAACGAGGAAAATCTAGCCGATGGAAAATGCTAAACCGAACGCCAGCTATGAATATTCTTCCTGGTATACCAGAAGAAACTCAGTCCCTCTCTCTCTCTGTTAGACAGAATTTATCCGAGGAATCGGAAGATGCATAAGCAGGCTCGTAAAGCGCATTTTCTAGCTATCTCGAAGGCGCAAATCTCGAGCTAGCCGATCGTTCTCGTTTATATTTAGAAAGTGTACCAGCGGAATTCGAACAAGTCGAAGAACGACGATTGATTTCGAGCCGTTTGCGTGTTTGGTCGAAGAGGCGTCCGGATGCAGATGGTCAAGTTCTCCGTCGTTAGATTTATGCCGAGGAACGTTGATCGATTCGAACTTAGTTGTTTACAATGGATATCGTCGATTTTCCTGCAAATCCCCTTTCCCCTCCTCGTTCAGAAGCTACTCTGACATTTCACGTTCCGCTGACACGTTATTGCGCAAACAGCAACTGGGCACCGTACCAAGTCGCATGACTAAAGCGCCACGAGTCAATGGATCGGCCAAAAATATAGATCCCTCCAGACGAGCCGGGCTTTAATAGGAAAACGCGGCCGCAAACGGGACGCGGTAGAACGAGCGAAATGGCAGACACTCTCTGTGGCTCAGGGTCCCCTCTTTCGGAGACCTATTGTCGTCTGGTTCAGTTTGACCTGATTATGCGTAAACAGGTCCCGTCTTAATCGATAAAGAGGAGAGTTTGCGTCCCGAAATGAAGGGAATTTATTCGTTTGGAAACGTTAGAGGAAAAGGATACTCACCATTGGACGGACAAACAAATAAATTTCACCAAGGCTGAAATTGCGAAATGAGAGGGATCAGTTCTGCGCGGACGACCGATTTACCTGGAGTTCTCGGCCAGCTCGGGGAAGAACCGTGGCGCGGAAAAGGTGCGAACTCGTTTCGCATGTTACGCACGTTCGCGCGTCGCCTCGCGTCGTCCAATCGCCGCCAGGCAGATAAGCTTCCGGGAACAACGAGAGGACATCGATGGTTCGCCTATTTACCCTCCGCGTTCGTCAGTCGATACCGCTTTTTTCCTGCTTTTCCCTCACCCTGACCGACGCTTTATCTACCCAGCCGTTGGACAGTTTCGCGGTAAATCAATGCCCGTCGTGTTATTACCTCAAACACGAACGTTTAACGTCACTTTTTTACAGCCCCGCGACGTGGGAAATCTAATCAACTCCTCCTCGATGAAAAATACAGATTCGCTGATAACTGTTCCCTCAGAATTTTCTAACATTCGGCAAATAGCCGCTTTTAAATAACAGATTCTTCTTGTTTTGCATAAGAAGGACACTGTTTCTCTGAAATTCTTAGCAAACAGCGAAACTTGTGGAAAATGAAAATAGAAATCCACTGGTAATTATATTCTTCAGAATTTTCCGACTTAAACAGCGTATTGTTGCCTTTCTGAGTAAAAAGAAGCTATGTGTATTAACACCTGACGACTCTTCCACTTCTTCGAGCAGCGAATCTTCCAGAAATCGACTGGTAACGATGTTTTCACAATTTTCCGACTTAACTAGCCCATTGTTCTCGTTCCGCGTAAAAACGAACCTATTCGTCAACACCTAACGATTCTTCCACTTCTCCGAAATTCTCCGCGCGAACGACAAATTTTCTAGAAAATGCAAATGCAAATCTGATAATTATTTCTTCCGAATTGTCTACCAAATCTACCGCAGCTGGAATAACAAATACTTGGCTGGCCTGAAACGCATCGAGACGTAAACAGCGCAAGAGAAGGAAGCTATTTGTCAACGCCGAAACGATGCTTCGATTTCCTTGAAATTGCCGCCGATACGGAGAAGCATCGGAGCAAACAGCGAAATCTTCCCGGTAGAAACGTGACATTCCCGCCTGGGAACGCGAACGAGTCACCTCCCTGGTGGGCATTCTTTCGCGCCGCGGTTCCCGGTAGCGTTGGCTGCGAGCTTCGGACTCTGAACCGATGCGACGCGAACCTCTGTTACGTTGCACGGGAGCCCGCCGCGTCGCGGTGCAACGGTTAAGACAATTAAACGGTTAAGACGCGCTGTGCACCACGTCACGCAATGATCTCGAAGCTCCCGCGTGAAACACGCCTGTGTCCCGATCTGAGACACGTGGGGACAGCTGTTAGCGAAGCAGCGGCAACTTCGAACCGACAGTTTCGAGCGTTAGATACGTGGCATCTTTGCAGGTTTGCTCTATTTTTTGTTAGTAATTGTTGAATAGATCTCTGTGATAAGCACTATGTAAAAGAATTTTTCATACCGTTACGATTTTGAACGTATCTTGCAGGCGTAGCGACGATAGCTTGTCTGTGTCTTTTGATGTGTTTCTTTCGATTTAAATGTGGTTTTCGTGACATACCTCTCCACAAAGAGCTATTTGCTTCGGAAATTATCACGCAAAAAGAAAGTACCGGCTTCAGGAATAATTTTATCTGCAAATTCAGTTAGTTAAACTTTTTACGAATTTTATTTGATTTCGTAAAAGTGCAGGTTTCTACAAAACTCGTGAATATCGCGGCGCTTTACAAGACACTCCACGCAACGACAACCTTTCTTCATTCGCTGCTCTCCCTATTCATCCTGATTTCCTTCCATACCTTCGTTGCCCTCCCGCTACACGCATTTTTCACAGCCCCACTTCGGGTTTTCCCGAAAGCAGTCGGCGGGCCTCGTGCGTCACCGAGGCCCCTCGCGAAGGGCCCACTTCGGGCTCTGCGGTTTATCCCCCCTCGCGGCTCTTCAGGTAGAGCCGGGAATTTTCGGCACTACAGATGCGTATTTAAATTTTTTCTTTCTCTCTTTCGTTGAATTTGAATTTGTTAGGAAGCTGTGATTGATTTTATCGCAACGATGGAAATTCGCTCGAGGCTTCCGGGTGCGTCCTTCTGGAAGAGTGGCTGGCTGTTTGGTCAGCATTGCAGCTTCATTGGAGTTCCGAGAATGTATTGTGTTCGTTTCGAAGGCAGCTGTTTGTTTAAGTAATTCGTGGTCGTGACATGGATGAATCAATGGCTACGGACGAGAATAGGAATTGCAGAGACGCGTAACGAGCGTGGGAGGCACCGTCACGGGGCACTTGTAGATCTTGAACGCTTTCTGCGGTTCAATATCGTTCAGCTTAGAAACATTTTAACCGTGTGATTTGAAACGAGCACAGTTCAATTAGAACATTTCTATCGTACACCTTTGCAGAACGTATACACGTAGAGAAACCTCTCGAAAACTGATATACGAGTGTGTACGCAACTCTCCTACCAGGCCTTACAAGTGATTTCACATTTTATTCCTTTACGCTCTCGTAAAACATTGAAACGCATCCTCGTTTTTACGACGTTTTCCAAAGGTCGGCAGACGCTAAATGCGACGCATTACCGTGCCCGTTTACGACGTCGGTTTCTGTTACCATTTGCGGAAACGCGTTTTCCATAAGCTCCCAGGTTTCCCCTGCTGCTCAACAGTTCCCTCAATTTTTACGGGTAGAAAGCATCGCGTGCATGCGAGATTACACCAGATCCGCTGTTTTCACTTTCTAATTGCTCGCAGAACAGGCTACTTTTCAAACACACCGCGTACAGCCGAGCTTTATCTCGCTAACTCTCGAATCGGGCACACCTGAACGGGGAACTCTTATCGATCGGCGATTCCTCGTAATTGAAACGGCCAATTTTTCGCGATAATTCGCTAAACTACCAACGCTGTAGCTCGTACAATCACGTTCTGCGAGATTTACGAGATCTTCGAGTCACAGGGAACGATTCTTCTCGAGTGAGAAGTTGAAGACGGTTGTAAAGAGATGTTTAGCCGAAGATGTCGCGGAAAAAGCCGCCGTTATCGCGGAAGTTTTATAACGTGTCGGCGTATAAACGGTCGGTTCGCGGGGAATTTTCGTTTTCCCCATTGATTTTACGACGGTTTTTCGCGGGCCGGGCCTTTTTCTCCCTTGGACAGCCCCACGGGTGCAATACTCGTAACAAGTTCTCGCGCCGGTTATCTTTCTTTGTCGCGGCTCTCGACGTCGCGAGTTATGGCTCTGCTTTTTGAACCGACTCGTAACTGTCATCGCGTCGATCTCGCCTCGAATAAAATTTCTTTCCGCCGCGGGATTGCCCGGGAAAAAGCGGGTTCTGTCCGTCGAAAGTTTCCTCGGCGACTCGTATATATCGAGGCTGAAATAACAGCGAGGGGAGCTTGGAGACGGAGGATTCTGAAACGTTTGAAACGAGCGATAAATCAAACGGTCGCACAATCGACGGTCGTGAATCTACTCTCTGTATGAAATAATACGATCGTAAATTACGAGATATGTAGAATTTGTTGATTCGGTGGAATCGCCTGGCCAGGACAAAGACGCGAATTATCGGCGAGCGTGTCGGTTGGTGCGACACGGAACATTTCGACACATTTCCGCAGGTACATTAGCTTGTCACGTATCGTGCAGGACAGATAGTGGCCTGAAGCGTACGTGTCATTAGTCGGCGCAAAGAAGCGTGTGATATTTTCCGTTTCTTTAACGTGCACGCACAGAAGTGAACGGGTGAACTCTGGATTTCACATGGAAAATCTATCTCGTCCCGGGGGCCGTGCAGAAAAATGAATCCCCTTCATATCCTCTCTTTATACTCGTGCAATTTTCATTACACCAAAGGGACAAGAAGAGAAATTTCCAACGAACCTCCAATCGATCTCTCTCTCTCTCTCTCTCTTGTCACGTTTATTTCACTTGGTCGTTTTCACAGAGCGAGAAATCGTCGGGAAAGAAAAACTAAAAATCGCTTAGGAGAAACGCGGACGCGCAGCGATGTTTAATCAGCGCTGTTCGCGGAACGCGGGATAAAGCGCGCTCGATTCCTCGAACGCGGTCGTAGGAAAATCAAATATTGGCCGTCGATAATTGCCGTCGATTCTCTATCGCGGCGTGTCCGCGGAAAGTAATTCCGCAGTTGCACAGTCGACTTTTGTCCACGGCCGGAAACCGGGCCGTCGCGGCGGGGAATTCGGACTTTTGACCGGTCGCGCGTCACCGCAACAACTTGCCCCAGTTGTTGTTGTCATTGTTATTCCCGCGACACTTCGCTCTGGCGTGGACACGCGCAAATCCACGATAGGCGTGCTCGCCGCGTGATCGTGACTCCTTCTGCGCGACGCTCTCTCTTCCCGTCTTTCTACGCGTCGATCTTTTCCCGGATTTCTAGCTGCGATTCCCCGTTGCTTGGACAAACTACCGAGTTGGCGATCTGATTTTTTGAAAGGGAAGAAGTAAGAATTTTGATGTAAAGAGGGTATTCGGATTGCAATCCTTTGCTGTGTTTTTGGCAATTTTCTGATATCTTAGCGGTAGAATTTTCACCTAAAGTAGGTACTGTTCGAGTTGATAATCCGACGCTCTCTCTTCCCGTCTTTCTACGCGTCGATCTTTTCCCGGATTTCTAGCTGCGATTCCCCGTTGCTTGGACAAACTATCGAGTTGGCGATCTGATTTTTTGAAAGGGAAGAAGTAAGAATTTTGATGTAAAGAGGGTATTCGGATTGCAATCTTTTGCTGTGTTTTTGGCAATTTTCTGATATCTTAGCGGTAGAATTTTCACCTAAAGTAGGTACTGTTCGAGTTGATAATCTTTAGCTGTGTTATTGGCAATTTTTTGATCCCTCGGTGATAGAATTTTCAGGTAAAGCAAGTGTCGTTCGGATTGACAATCTTTTGCTGTGTTTTTGACAATTTTTTGATCCCTCGGTAATAGAATCTCCAGGTAAAGCAAGTGTCGTTCGGATTGACAATCTTTTGCTGTGTTTTTGACAATTTTTTGATCCCTCGGTAATAGAATCTCCAGGTAAAGCAAGTGTCGTTCGGATTGACAATCTTTTGCTGTGTTTTTGACAATTTTTTGATCCCTCGGTAATAGAATCTCCAGGTAAAGCAAGTGTCGTTCGGATTGACAATCTTTTGCTGTGTTTTTGACAATTTTTTGATCCCTCGGTAATAGAATCTCCAGGTAAAGCAAGTGTCGTTCGGATTGACAATCTTTTGCTGTGTTTTTGACAATTTTTTGATCCCTCGGTAATAGAATCTCCAGGTAAAGCAAGTGTCGTTCGGATTGACAATCTTTTGCTGTGTTTTTGGCAATTTTTTGATCCCTCAGTGACAGAATTTTCCCTACTGTTCGAGTTGATAATCTTTTGCTGTGCTTTTGGCAATTTTCTGATTCCTCGGTGATAGAATTTTCAGGTAAAGCAAGTGTCGTTCGGATTGACAATCTTTTGCTGTGTTTTTGACAATTTTTTGATCCCTCGGTGATAGAATTTTCAGGTAAAGCAAGTGTCGTTCGGATTGACAATCTTTTGCTGTGTTTTTGACAATTTTTTGATCCCTCGGTGATAGAATTTTCAGGTAAAGCAAGTGTCGTTCGGATTGACAATCTTTTGCTGTGTTTTTGACAATTTTTTGATCCCTCGGTGATAGAATTTTCAGGTAAAGCAAGTGTCGTTCGGATTGACAATCTTTTGCCGTGTTTTTGGCAATTTTCCAATCCCTCAGTGACAGAATTTTCCCTACTGTTCGAGTTGATAATCTTTTGCTGTGTTTTTGGCAATTTTCTGACCTCTCAGTGGTAGAATTTTCAAGTAAAATAAGTACCATTCGCATTGACAATCTTTTGCTGTGATTTTGCCAATTTTCTGATCTCACAGTGGTAGAATTTGGATGGTTTGCAAGTAAAATGTGTGAGAAGGGGCGTTACGATGTCGTCGACTTTGGAGAACAAGTGGTAATTAGTTGGAACGGAGTTTAAGCTGTACGATGAGTGAATTCGGCGTTCTCAGCCAAATTCCTCGATTTTTCGCAGCGTTCGATGTGCAGTACGAATGGACCAGCGTTCTCTTCTTGCAGAATAATCCCTTTTCGTAGGAATTGGTCCAGTGTCAAACCCGAACCTAGTGAAACTGACGAGCAGACTTTTGTGTCACTGGTGCGTCAATCTTCTACCAGCTGCCACCGATAAATTTATCACAATGAAAAAAACAACTCATAAAACATACAACTGCAAATTTACTTGCAGATCTAATACAATCGATCACAAGGATGCTAATTCCAATTGAAACGACTGCGCTCTTTTTTCACCTCTTCTTCGCTAACTCCCGGCAGTAAGTTCATTAATAACTGAAAAAGAGAAGCGACAAAAACGAAAGTCGTAAATTTACTTGCGAAGCTAAGCAAAATAGACGGCAAACAACTCGTTCCTTTTCCCTTTTATCCTCGTCCCAAAGAGAACATCGCGATGACCCGGTAAACTCTTTACTTGCAAATCGAGCAGGAATTTTCAAGAAAACCCTGGTGTAAAACAGTTGGAATTCAAAATGAATTTCTTCAGAACGTGCAAAAAGAATCACAGGTAGGTGTACATATAACGAAGCGAAGGCCCGCGCGACGTTTCCTCAAACATCGAGATATCGGTTTTCGAAACGCAACGAGGATAAGAGGTGTAAGCGCACGTGCGAGGCTTAGTAGCGTATGCACAATATAGTAGGAGAGAAACGCTCTGCCTCGTAGATTAGGCGCTTTTCCGATGCGACCGGGAGTATTAGATATCGCGGGGACGATTTACTACCGAGTAACGCGTATCATGTGTTAACAATGACATGCACTTATATATATATATATATACACATTGGCGCAATTACGGTTTATCTGGCGGCGAGGCGCGTGCTGATCTGGTCGTATTGCGCCTCTACGCATTGGTCGCGATGATAAAAGCGTCAAGTGTCGTCGTGTCGTCCCTTTTTCAGCAAGTCACGCGACGCTCGTGCTACGATCGGAGGCGTTACAAACTTTTACATAACAGACTAACGCTCCGAGGCATCGGTTCTTCGTCGTTAACGATTCTAGCTGCGCGTGTCTGCCACGTGGAAAAATCGTCTCGAAAGGATCTGCGAAGACGATGGCGGGAAACGCGGTAAGAATGAGCCAAGAGATGATTTCACCGCGTCGATCTGTCGTTCGTGACCGGTATTTTTCATTCGAGACACGAACGAAGATTCGTGCGAATTTAGGATTCGTTACAGACTGAATGATCGATGGATAAATGAGAAATTTAAAGAAATAGTAATTGGGTCACGAAAGGGTTAATATGTTCGACCTTCCCAAACATTTCTAAACATAAATAGATAGCATTGTAGAGTCTTGTCATTAATTTTCCACCTATAGATCATAGATCTATGTTTTATCAAAGTTTCGTTTATTTATATTCCCAAAAATTAAAATGGAAAGGTCATCGTGGGTCACTCCGCGTCACGATGTAAGATTCCTGTGACCCACCAGTGGGACACTCCGACTCACGGTACAAAACTCTCGTGATTCACCGGTAGGTCACTCCGCCTCCCAATGTGAAATTCACATGACCCACCGATGGGTCACTCCATCTCACGATGTAAGATTCCTGTGACCCATCAGTGAGTCACTCCGCCTCACGGTACAAAACTCTCGTGATCCACCGGAGAGACATTCCGCCTCGCGATGTATTTTCATTCGAGACACGAACGAAGATTCGTGCGAATTTAGGATTCGTTACAGACTGAATGATCGATGGATAAATGAGAAATTTAAAGAAATAGTAATTGGGTCACGAAAGGGTTAATATGTTCGACCTTCCCAAACATTTCTAAACATAAATAGATAGCATTGTAGAGTCTTGTCATTAATTTTCCACCTATAGATCATAGATCTATGTTTTATCAAAGTTTCGTTTATTTATATTCCCAAAAATTAAAATGGAAAGGTCATCGTGGGTCACTCCGCGTCACGATGTAAGATTCCTGTGACCCACCAGTGGGTCACTCCGACTCACGGTACAAAACTCTCGTGATTCACCGGTAGGTCACTCCGCCTCCCAATGTGAAATTCACATGACCCACCGATGGGTCACTCCATCTCACGATGTAAGATTCCTGTGACCCACCAGTGGGACACTCCGACTCACGGTACAAAACTCTCGTGATCCACCGGAGAGACATTCCGCCTCGCGATGTAAGATTTTTGTGACTCAGCGATGGGTCACTCCGCCTCACGATGTGAGATTCCTGTGACCCACCAGTGGGACACTCCGACTCACGGTACAAAATTCTCGTGATTCACCGGTGGGTCACTCCGCCTCCCAATGTGAGATTCTCGTGACCCACCGATGGGTCGCTTCGAGTTGAACGCGCAAAGGTTCCCTTCTGTTTTCAAAGAGGCCCACACTTTGGAGATGAATCGAAGAAAAGGTTCTACTCGAAGGTTCTACGAATTTGCCAGCTATGTTGTGCATTGTCAGAAGTTCGTAATACGACAGGTTTGCTCGCTGTGAAGAGAAAATGTGGAGTAACGATGCGACGACGATATCGGTCACGAGATCTCGGCCGATTACAACAGCGCGTTCAGGTATCGCCATTTGAAACGTGCCCAGTACATCTATTCTTGTGTACAAACAATTGTTATGTAAGTTGTTTGTAAATAAAAGATATTACTGTGTTTACTAGTTCATCATTAGAGCAAGGTAAACGTGTAGAAAGGATCGTGCGTGAAGGACGGCACGCGATCTACGGGTAAGTTTGTCCTTCTACCGTCTACGACGTTACAACCAGGTTTTATTCAACAAGTAGCTTACGATCTTGAGCATGACCTTCGGAAATGTCTTGCTCTTATCTACGTGTTAAAACTCTCTGTTTTCTGTCTTTTTCAACGATTTTCCTGTAAACATGTTGTTTCTGCGCAAACGTTGGCAGGAATAAAAGTGCCGAAAAACCAGGAAACAGTTTTCGCAAATATAGGTACATGCTTCCAAAAATATGACTGTGTTTATTCGAATTATCCTGCAGTCTGCGATTCATTTAACCCTGGTATACTTGAATCAAGTTTCTCTGACAAATCCATTTATTTCGCTAACTTCAATACATAGGCAAATTAAGTCGTTTACGTCTAAGACCAATTTTAGAGAAAATTCTAGGATACTTCATTTATAGGTTACAAACATTCTTCCAATAAAAATCAAAATTCGTTTGGAAGAATTGCAAGAGTGAAATTTCGCCTGGGTCATTAACGACCCAGATTCAACACAGAAGGTTAAAATCCGAAAAATTCTTTACTCCAAGTTCAAAAGAAACCAACAAATATACATTTACCGAAGAAAAAATTTCTCGGGGCACCGTACTCCCATTCTTAATACTCTAGAGTTAACCTAACTTAATTTTACTAAAAGAAAATATATTCCAGTTCCATTAAAGAATTGTGCATCGTCGATTATTATCACAATGCAGTATTTCTTATCTCATTTCGAAATACTCAGCGTGTCGAGTCCGAAATACAAAATGGATCCCGGCGCGTCCTCAGCGCAGAAGGTCGATCGACGAGTCTCGCTCGCTTTCGTACACGCGATAAAGAAACGTTGCACCGAGCTGTCCTTCCGGCCGTCACTCGTAATAAACGCGGACGACGGTGCCGCGAGAGGAATGCGAATAAATGGCACACGGCGCGTTCCCATCTCGCGTTGTTTACGACCTCGGGGAAGCCGGCGTGGTGTGTGCAACCGTGGTGGACAAGTGCTCTCGCGACTTTCGCGGCCCAAGTGTCTCCACGCGCGAGATACCAAACAGCTCTCCTCCCCTCGTGATCGAACCATATCGACCGAGAGCAAATACTCTCGTCGGCGATTCAATTTGAACTTGGACACCGATTACTATTCTTTCCTGCAATTTATTCCACTTCGCCCTTTTTTTTCCCCAACGAGAAGGTTAAGGACAAGAACGATCGTAATCAATTTCACTCCAAACGACCGCGCATATTCATGACCCTACTCTGTCTCCTTTTCTCCTCTCGTTCTCTCCAAATCGATACACGCCGGATTGTGCTTAGAAATGTCGGTGACACATAAACGTAGAACCGCGCAACTAACCGCGGTAACCATTACGGCGCGTGGAATAAGATAAAGCGATAAGTAAGAAGCAGAAAAAAGAAACGAGAAAAAAGTAGCGGGGCGAGGTAATAATTGTGGCGTTGTTTATAATTGCGATTCGGACTAAGAGACGGCCGCGTGTGGCTGCGGCTGCGTACGTTGCTCGACTAGCCTTCGACGTGCTATAAATTACCGCACAAAGAGCGCGGCAAATAACAATACCGGAGGAAACGAAAAAGAGCAGACGTCGATAGGAAGCGGACGAAACCATGGGCGAAAGGATTAATTGAATCGGACGGATAGATAAAACGCGGCAACGGTGTTTGAACGTGCAGGTCGCTTTTGGCGCACGCGACGCTCGCGTCATTTACGCAATTTATCGTAACGTTATAAACGCGGAGGTCAGCCACGCGTTCTTCTCTCTATCTCTCTCGCTCTTTGATATCGCGTGCACGAGCAACGACGCAGTAAATCCTCTCGTCCTTCCTTTTAATCGTTCCACGAAAACAGAGACCCACACAGTACAGTCCCCCTTCTCGCGGCATACAAACGACGCTTTTCACCCTTTGGCCTCAGCCGCCCCCGCGGCTCAGCTTCCGTTACATTAATTTCCGCGGTCGAACGCGACTTTATTGCTATAGTTCCATAAAATCTGGTGCGCTCGTTAGTCGATGACCTAGAGGCTGGCCTCGCGCGAGCGCGGAATGTGAATCAGCCGCGATCGCGGCTCCCACGGACGACGTTGTTTACTGCGGCTCGCAGTAGTGTGCACGCACCTTTAGCTACGCGACGTCCACACACCTCTGTTAATATATGTATAGGTTGTATACGTAGTTACAAGTGGTGCGCTCACAATGGCCAGTGATATAAAAACGCCTATTAATAGCGAGGTGGAACAACGAGTTACCGCTCTCGGTCGGATTGAAGAGCGAACCGTGTGACCCGGTAATTAATGGCAGCTGCTTAGCGTCGATTATCCCCGGCGACACCTCTGCTGCATGATTCTGCGTAGCGAGACTGTCGTGGGACGCGATATCGGGGTCGCGTCTTGTTCTGTCACGGAGAATCAGTTGGATCTTCGGGTTAATTGATCGATGCTGATGCTCTTTGGATTGTAATTATGCGTACGTATATACCTACATACCACGGAAGATCTGGGTTGAGTAGCTTTGTGTATGGCAATTGGGCAATTTCGCGCTGTGGAGTGCAGCGTGACGATTGTTGGTCATTTTGGAGATAGGAAAAACTAGGCAGGGGATTATCAGTTGTCTAAATAGAATTGTTATTAATGTCAATAGATTTTACTGTTCTCTCAATTTTTCTTCCTCCCTTATTACTTTTAGAAATAATACTATGCGATTTCTGGCCTCTTACGACTTTTCTGTATAATCTATCTGTCTCTTTGTAGTTTATTGTTTTTTCTTTACTTTTGTTTACCAAAGGGTTAATATTGCTATCGCTGTGGTAATGTTGAGATAAAAAGTGGTATCTGTTTACTGGGCGAAAATGAGGATGATAAACTGTTTCGCGGTAGTGAAATCATGCGGTGTTCCGCGCAGCGATTTTTATTTGTACAATGGGAAAGTAAGTATCGTACGGGCGTATATGTACGCTCTTCGTAAAGGTGACAATTTTTCCAGAATGCACATATTATTAGAGAAATTTTTTCATAAATGCCTTCTTTCCATTTTTCTCAAGACCGCCTACGTTTTATAGCAAACATCAATCTGCATTCACCTTTCTTATTCATCCTCCGGTACCACTTAAAATTCGTTCGTACCGCCGTAGCTAGAGAAGACAATTAGGTGGCCCGTTTTACCTAACCCAACAGAACATGTCACTATGCGTTGGACGTTTCGCCACCGTTTACCACTGTACTTCAACGCAAGCTCGAACTGGAGCAGCTCTAGAACGGTTCGGAAAGCGGCGGCGCGGAGCAGCCTGTTCCCGATCTAGCAGGAAAGTTACCCAACGGCCGGCTCCGGGACGTAAACAATAAACAAAAGTCCCGATGAATCAGCGTAGAGGTACGTTGAATCGAGCCAGCTCTAAAGATGCTCTATTATTAGCCGGCGTGGGGCAATTACGGCCACGCCGGTAACGATTAACCAGCCGCTTTTAAATCGGCCAGTTATTCCTGCCGATGTGTCATCGACGGGAGTAAGCTATTCCAGCGGAATCCGCGCGACACTGACGGGCGGGCGCGGCGCGTCTATTCGCGCCATTCGAACACGAGGAAACCTGCCTCTTCGCTCCTACGCTTCTCCTCCTCGCCGACTTCTATGTCGTTGCTTTTATAAATAAAGTAACGGCTGCTAAACACGGGAGCAGAAACTCTCTCTCTCTCTCACTCTCGCGTTTCCAGCGTGTTTCCTCGAACAAGCGGTGAATGAAGCCAGCAGCGGAGAGAGGTCTACCCAGAAGCATCGTCGCGCGACGATTCACACACGCGGCCAGCGTGCGAATAGCGGCACGCTCGCGATTAGAACCCGCCTACGTTCCCGTTCGCATAAACAGGAAGCTCGCTATCGTCCTCCAGTTGGATCAGTTCGCCATTGTCTGTCTCCGAGGCGAATGCACCGCCGGCAAGTTTCGAGAGAGGTTCTCGGTATAACCGAAAGAGCGGAGGGTTCGACGAACGAGGCTCTGCTTTTGGACACGCTCGCGTTTCCGTGAATTCGCCGAGAATTGGACTTGGACTGGTCCCGCCGACACGTTAATTACTTGCTCAAAGAGCGCATCCGTCGCAGCTTTTTGCAATTGGATCGGTTTCAGGCCGGTAGAGAAACGCGTTCGTCCTGAGAAAAGTGTTGTATACTTTCCGGAATATTCCGTGATTTCTACTCTCACGGACGATTTTCTAGCGTTCCGGAACGAACAGCGACCGACGATGCATAGTGTCCTCGCTTCGTTGACACGTTCCACGACCAGACACGTTGCCTACTTCACCTCGTCCAGGTGTAATTACACCGGAATTAGGACTTCCCTTTCAAGAAAAGTCGAACTGTTAAAAAACTACTACTTCCTCCCTTGGTACGCTCTGTCCTCGAAAACTGCCGTTTCAAGGGCTAGGCTTTCCCTCCAATTATCACGCCCAGTCGGCGTACGCAGTAACGGCGTCACTTTCTGAAAAGCGTGTCGTTCGCATCGCGCGGGAAGAGCGCGTCAGCGAACGTGTGAACGCTCGCGGACGCTTAATCACACGCGCGCGGCGTGTCGCGATCAAGAAAGCGGGATAGCGGCCGGGGGAAAAGAAAGAAGATCACGGTGAAGTTTGCGGTGAACGCGTTCGATAGCTGGTGTGCCTCGAACGGCGGGTCAAGGTGAGCAGCGGCGGCAGTAGGTGCGATCGCGACCATCGCGTTTAGGATCTCGGTGAAAAGCTGCTCGACGATAGGAGAACTTCCGCGACAGAACGTCCGTGAGAAGTATCGAGGAACCGAGGCCGTAGGACCGGCTTGGCACGTGGCTTCCCAGGAACGTGGCTTCCGTTTCGTTCCTCGCTGATTGCGTTGTAGAACCGCGCGTAGCCCGGAAGACGGATTACGCGGAACGCGGGAAATTGTCTTCATCCTCCGTGATCGCGTTTGTTTTCGCTGCGATCAGCTTGACGCGTGGAAGAGAGACGCGGTAACCCAACGTGATCGAGCGAACACTGTGGGATAGGTTTCATGGAAATGCTTCTTTTTCTGTTTTTGTCCTTGGTGACAAGTATTTTCGTTCAGCTTAGCTTGGAGGACTTGTTGGATTTGTTTGCAACCCAATTGAGAAAGTTTAAGGTGACATATAGTCACTGTTTTTGCAAAATAAGCACGACTGAACGAGGTCAATTTTCGTTTATTTCTTTTTTTATGGAGACTGCATAGATTATTTCCACTTTTGTGATAGAAAGCATTGCCGTACCGCATCGTGGAGCTGAGAATCAATTTTTCGAAAGGATACAATATTTTAAAGCTGTGGTTCTTAATGTGCCGAGGAGAGATCTCTAGATATTGATTATTGCGTCCGAACGAATTAAGTGCTTCTCGTTTTTTCTTGTAGGAAGAGGACCGTTGCGCCGTTAAATCCAAACTGAAGAATGCGTTTTAGTATGAGGAGTATCGAAATATATGACGACTGCGGTCCTTAACGTTCCAAGAAGAGATTTCAACATATTGCTCATTCGCTCTTGCGTCTTAATAAATTTCATTCTTTGCGTCGTTCAACGCAAACTGTCAGCGATCCGTTCTCGTTTGTTTCGTCGACTTGGAGGTTTCTACGATGTTCCAATAATTTTTTGCAAACTTCAATGTTTACGTACAAAATAATCTCTATTAATTTAGGTAGGTAAACGAATTTCCTCTCTAAAAAAACCTGGCGATTTTGAGTGCAAAAGGTCCTTAAAACCAGCCAGAAAACTCACCGAACCTAATTTTTCCCAGAAAGAAGAAGTCCACTGTTTCGACCATCATTCCAAAAACACTGGAAATTTTTTCCAATCAGCCGCGTAGAAAATTCCGAGGTATCTGTATCAGAATCGGTATTCAACATTTGCAACTACCGTTAATGTTCGTTACCGCGTTGTATGACATTTCGCGGGTCTACTTTCATTCCTGACGCAACACGCAAGAAGTTTCACATCAGGTTCCGCCGGTCAGATATTGTACGTCGATGTATTATGTAAATCCACGCGGCTACCCGTTTCCCCGATTTTTCGATATGTGCATTTAGAGGCTCGCTTAGAGATACCGCAACCATTTCCCGATAGGGTAACCTCCAAAAACAACGATCGAACCCGAGCTTCCTATACACGTGAAACTAAACTAAAAAATAAAAAAAAAAACAACAACAACGTTGGTACACACTCGAGTGAAACTTCGATCTCTCCTCCTCTTCGCTCCGTTAATCGAATCGATCCAACCCTTCCAACCGTTCTCTGGACAACCAGTTACGCAACAACGTTCGACGACAAAAGTGAGACGCGCGCTGGACACGTTCTGCGGACGGACGCAGCCACTGTGCAAGCTGATTCGTGGCGCGTTTATTTGTTTTGCCAGTGCGGTGGCATTGCGCGCGATCGGTTTTCGGCCGCGTTTGCTCGAGGCGGATCGAGCGCGCGCCGCATAAGGGCAGTAGGTCACTCCCGAAATGATCAGACCGACGCCGTCCGTGTCTGTCGGACGCGACTACTATTCCTGGCAAATTATTCCGGCCTCTCGCGAATAAAGTCCGGACCCGACCAACGTCGAACCACCGCGATTATCGTTCGGCAACGAGTTATTAATTTAACGAATAACGGCCGTCATCGTCGCTGAATCACCATTACCAGACCTCTCTCTCTTTCTCTCCCCTCTGACCACTCCTCTCTTCTGTCTTTCTCTCGTTGATCGTTTCTTCTCTCTTTCTTTCCCTCTGGTCTCTCCTCTCTCTCTCTCTCTCTCGTCACTCTTCACTTCTCTTCTCTATCTCTCTCTCTTCTCTTCTCACTCTCATCTCTCGTCGACACGAGACGCAGTAGCTAAACGAGAAACAACAAGCTGACGGTCCATATCTGTACGCTTTCGCATCGTATAGACGGGAATAGAGATGGGAAATTTGTGTGGATACTCGAGCATCTCGAATCGTTGGTATTCGGTATTTTGGCAAGCCGAGGCTCGAAGAAAGCACGATCGTAAACAATGTTGCCTCTCGAGTAGGGAAGGAAACCGCGGTGCGAGAGTTACGACGTTATTTGGACGACGTGGAAGACGATTTTCCGAAACGAATCATAGCCGCACGCGCCTCGAAACTTTGTCCGCGATATATCCCTACGAATTTGGCAATGCATCGTGTCTATTTTTGCGGGATTCGAAATGGGTCGCTCGTGGCCGCCTACGGTAGAAAAGCGAATACATACTGCGTCATAGTTGACTTAGTCTGGTGACGAAAAAGTGGCAAACGCCGGGGTACTCGACTCTTGTACGACTCGAGTGATTTAACGCCAGATCTCAACTGTTTGTCAATCGGAGGGGTAAGAGTCCTATTTATCGCCGCATTCTTCCCTATTACCGACACAATTTTGAATAAGTAGTTCAAAACATTCTCTTGACCTACTCCTTTCGTTCGATACATCTCCATACAGGGTGATCAGTAACTCATGCTACAACAAGGGGGTAATTCGACATCAGAAATAAGTCGAAAATGTAAAATAAAATTGTTTCGTACAAAGCTTCCTTTTCGAGGAAAGTCGACTTGAAATTTTCACCGAGTACACGTGCGCTTGACTCTCTCGACTTAATATACTCCACTGCAGCTTACCCTCTTTCCGGTTCTACCACCAGTTATTGACCACCCTGTACATCCCACTATGCGGCGATGAAAATTCAGGAAGCTTCGAAAAAGAATTTGAACGACGAAGCGCAATTTTGCCCGCGACGCAGAACGTCGAAATAAAAACGTCGGCATAATTCATCGAGGGGCGGTAATTACTATCGGACTATTTTCGTTCCGTGTTGCCGCCGCGGGCCATCGTCTATAATCCACCGGCACCGGTTTGGCAACGACCTCCGTCTATTTACGGATTACCAACATCGAGACCGGACACGACTCGTTCCGGTCTCTCTCGAGTGGGTCGAGTGCAGAGCGGAGTCGCTCGTGGCGACCCGCTTCCAACCGACTACGCTCGTTCGGTTCACGGACCGAACGAGTCACTTGAAAATTCCCGCGAGACCATCGACGCCGCACCGCCGCGAGGAGCGTTCAGGTGTTCCGATTAAATGGAAACGTCTGCGCGGTCGCATTAGCGGATGGAGATTGATTGCTCGCCGCTCACAAGCGGAATCAATCTTGCCTCTTGGATCGATTTTTGTTTAACGCGGTCCGTGGACTTCAGGCCGTTTCATATTTCCTTAGATTCGCTTCAACCAAAATGGAGCATTGTGCATCTTAAGGAGTCTTCCTACTGGCAACTGTAATTTTTCGGAAATTTAAAAGAAAGCGAAGTCCTTTCGCAAATTTGTGCGCAATCATTTTCTGAGAACACAAAAATATTTGTTACAAGTGAAAATGTCCATTTGTTGTAAAATAGGACCACCGTGAAGAGAGCGCCTTGAAAGGTACCATTCTCGATGACCGACGCGATATCAGACCTTGTACTTATGCAAAATGCAAACATATTCATACATATCTTGGAGATGTGAAACTAGAAGAAAATGCAAGGAAAGGAAAAATTGACTTTTCTCCAGAAACTATCAGAAGACTTACAAGGGTGAAAGGCGAAACTGTTAGTCACCGAAACTCGGCCGATCGCGTTGAGAAGGATAAAAATGGCGACAGAATGGTTTTCGTCAAGATCAGGTACAGCAAACATTGGTCGAGAGACTGTTTGGACCAGAGGAAGGATATCCATCGCTTCCGGTACACCCCGTGAAGATTTTTCCACTTTGTTACGAGCGGTGCGAGTTTTTAAAGGCGGCAGCGGTTGCGTTCACGGGCCGTTTATTTAAGGATTCGTGGCAGAGGGACCGGACGCGGCTCGTTCGTATCTCGAGTGGGTCGAGTGCAGTGGTCGACCGTAGCGACCCGAATTGCACTCGGCTCGCGCGCGCTCTCCGATCAAATGGATCAAATAGGTCAAACGCCGGTCGAACGCGCGTTCTATAATTTTTTCCTGTCGGTCGAGCCGCGCGGCAATTCGTCGAGCGAGCGAGAAAGGGAGAGAGAAAAGAGAAGAAGAGAAAAAAAGGTGTACGACGTACGTACACAGGGGATTACGTAAATTTAACCGTGTCATTGTTTACCGGCCGTGCGGACGTGGCTCGCGTTGGAAGGCTTCCGTCGGTGATTCAATCCTAGATCCCTGTACGATGAACGTATTATTGCGATAGAAGAAAGTGTGTGGTCGTTGGTCCGGAAAAGTTTCTCTTTTTGTAGTCGTGTCACGTAGAGTGAGGTGTACGCGGCTCGTTTGCCAGTCTTTCTATCGCGTTCGAAGATTCCCGGGGAAACGGTTGGAAATTTCGGATATCAAAGTAATCACTTATCCGGCCAAATATTGCCGTTAACGTTCTCAAACATCGTCCCGCACTGTATCGGTAACTACGAGAATAATATATCGGGTGTACTAATTCTTTCGGATCAAACTTTGCCGGTGTATTCTACAGGTACAAATAAGAGAAAAATGTTACACGAACGTGGGTCGTTTGAAGCTTTGTTAACCCTTTCAGTGCTACTGGCGCCTATATTCCACCTTAATTCGAAATTTCAAAAATTGCGCAGCTGTGGTTCCAAATCTACCGTCTCTCGCACACGTGACGCGTCAAAATCTGGCGCAGCGAAAGGGTTAAAAAAGTTACAAGAATAATAGCAAATAGCGAGGTTACGGCAGAAAATAGGAACAGATCGACGATGCCTACATCTACTCTGTTTACGCAAGCGGTGTTTACGATCTGAGGTCGTTGAAGGTGTTCGCGTAACTTTTGCCAGCGCCATTCTTGTCTCGTAGTAACCGCAAGTTCGTTACCATTCGCTAAACTTGCACACATTTTTCCACTGGTACTGGTACACCCCAGTGTACATTCGAAAGGTACCTCCGTCAGCTCTGTTAATTTCCCTAAAATTGCGTCTACGGCAGAGACCTATATGCACAGATCGAACCGGTGAGTTCCGGTGGCCATCGAGCGGGTCGAGTGGAGTCGCGAGCCGATCTCCGATCCCCTTGGCTCGATCCGCGAGGCCGCGCTTAGGGACAGTGGGTCAAGTAGGTCGTTCCCGCAACGCTCAGACGGCCGACAGGCGCGCGCTCAGGTTACGTAACCCCGTCGGAGGGAGAAAGTCTCCCCCCCTGGCCTGGTCCCGGCGTCCTTCCAGCTCTCTCTCGCTCTTTCCCCCCGTGGTCGCGAACCGTGTTCCCACCTCCACATCCGCGCGCCACGATCTGCAACTCGACTTGCCACGGACTGTTTACAAACAAATCCTCCCACCTTTCGCGGCCAAGCCGAGCCTGCTGCCTTGCTCGCTCGCTCGCTTGCCTGCCTGCCTACCTGGCACACGTTGGATGCGCGTCGGATCGGCCGGCGACGACAGCGCCACCTGGATTCCCCCCTGAATCGAAGACCCGGGGCCCGTCTCTATCGTTGAGCACGATACGAGACGTGGCCGAAGTGTGCTGCTGTTGCTCCACCAGACTGCATTGCGCAAAGTTGCAGCACAGCACACACCACGAACGACGCCACCGAAGAAAGCGAGCTTCGCGAGAAATCGCCGGCAAACCCCCTCTCCCCACTCGTCGCTACTTCTCTTTCCCCCTTTTTCGACGCTCCTCCCTCTTACACCGTGTTCCTACCCTCTCCTTTCTTCTCTTCTTTCTACCCCTCTTTTCGATCGTCGCGATGCTACCTTCTTTCCAGCTTCTTTCATCGCGATTCTTCCCTCCGTGCTTCACCGTTCCCTCGCCCCTTCCCCCAGAGACACTACTCTCGAGAGAGAGCATCGTCGTCGCCCGTTACAAGCTGGAACCGACTGCTGCGGAACTGGCCGGCTGGAGGGCGCGGGAGGGAGGGTGAAAGGTAGAGGGAGAAAGAGAGGAGGATCGGGAAAGGAGAGGACGTGGACGGGACCAGGCCGTGGAGAGAGAAACACCGCTTACTTTGCTTTTTACAGTCGCGTTCCAGATTCCCTGGAATCCGGCGCGCTCGTAACTGTAGTTAATTGTTGTTTAGACCGAACGATGGCCGCCGCACGACGCGTCCCGAGACAAAGCAGGGCCACGCGATCGGTGCCTTGCCTCGCTTCCGGTTACCCTAAGTTTCGATCGTACACTTGGTAGAGTGGAATTTTTCGCCAGTCTTTCCTTCTTTCTTTCTTTCTTTTTAGGAACACAGGTTGGAGAGAAAAGGGGTAGCTGAAATTGCGACGTAATTATTCGCAACGAGGTTATCGTGTTTTTTAAAGCGTGGACTACTGGGTCAGCGGGTTTTCGTGCGGCTGGATCGTTTGGCGTGACGATTAATCGGTCGATTTTTCAGCACGAAGGCACGTCGTTTATTGTTCGAGTAAAGGTGGAATGCGACGCGGGATATTTAAGGGCAATTTACTTTCGAAGCGGAGACTGTCACGACGGTTCGAGATCTTCTCACGACAACGAGCATCCGTCTTCTTGGTTCTACGCTACGTCTAGGCTCCTATCGCGCCGCACTTTTCTTTCTCCGGATCCGTTCGACTGTGAATATCCGGCTTGCTCGATATCTCTCTACCTCTCTCCAAACTTCCCGCTGCATTTACTGTAATACCGATGTCGAGACGTGTCCACTCCGAACGAGTTAAATCCCGGAAATATTGGGTCATCTCCTGAGTTCGTGTCCAATTTTGTAACGTAGATCCATATTTTCGAGGAACCCTTAAATTCGGTAAAAAGGAGCATGAGCGCCTTCTAATTCCACAAGTAAGAAAAATATATCGCGCTGTGCATGTTAACCCTTTGACAGTCGTGTGTGATTATTCTCAAAGCACAGTCTACAGTTCTGCCAACATCTCCTCCCTCTCTAACTTTCCTCCCGAAAATCTCTCTCGAGCAATGCCCAAATCTCGCTCGGGAAAATCTGTCAATAGCGACAATTTCGCCATAAAAGTTAAATTCTTACGCGTACAGCGTAAAAGTACCGCGAGACAAAGAGGATGTTTGCTCGCGATTACTCCGCGAGACGTATCCGCCTCGTCGAGGATCGGCGATCGCCTGGAATCTGCTAGGAAAGTGTACGTGTACCTACTGGGCGAGCTCGCGATTCCGCATCGCGCGGCGGACGCGAATTTCACACAAAACATAAGCTGCATATAGAAACGCAGACACAGTGGCCTAGACAAGTAGGTCGCGGCGCAGTTCTCGCGGCGCGAGACCGCGACGCGAGTGTCCGTGTGCGCAGCTAGGCGAGCGGACGCGGAGCGAAGCGTGTCGGTGCGCGTGTGACCGCGCTCGCACACAACCCACCACGTGGACAGGTATATCTACGGGTATTACATAAACTGGGTGCTTAGCTCTCTGCGCCATACGTTCTACCGGTTGCTTCAAAAATAACGCCCCGACTTGTCTTCCTGACACGTCCCAACATTTTCTTCCCCTTTTTCACTTCGATTAAGCTGCACTCGCTTTATCTCGTTTTACGGCCACTTTTGTCTGTAGACTAGAATTAGCGAAATCGTTTGCTTTCGCACGATACACATCCAGTATCTTAATCCGCTTTGTACCAGCGAACGGAGCAAATAAAGAATTAAACGGCGAAAGAAAGTTGACGATCTCTGTTGAAATTTTCTAGCTCACTTTGCTCGCAATTAATATCCCAAAAACGATCGATCTCATTTTTTCCCCATTATTTCCTAGGCGTGTAGAAACGAGTTTCCTAGTTGTTTGTAATATTGTAATTTACAGCTTTGAAAAAGTAATAATTCCGAGGATTACTCGTGTCAGAAGTAGGGCAGCGGAATTTCAGGGATCCCGAAAATGAGCGAACCTGTACCCACGTTCGTTGAAACAAAAATAATGGTGCATTACGTGGTTAACGAATATTACCCCGTGTTATCAATGAATTACTCGAAAAGCTACTAGCCGTTCATTTTTAACAAGCCAACGCTATTAGAACCTCCTTAACTATCCGAAATAACTACTTTACGAGGCAATTCTAATTGAAACACACTGTACACGCACACGCACGTCTGTCGACGCCTAGTCCAGGGGGTTGAAAATCATGCCTGTCGCTTTTCGGACGCTCGTTCCTTTCCAGGATCAACCGTGCTCTGCATTGCTTCCACGATTTCGTCCAAGCGCCACCGTGGTGGACTTGTTCCTTTTGCGGGAGTTTATAGAGTCCTTACGGCAGTTGGCAGGACGCTCGAGAATCTTCCGCGGAATATAAAACGAGGCTGGTGCAGCTTGCGCAGGAAATCGTGAGGTCGCCACACCGCGTAATTAGCAAGCAGCTTCTCGGCGTCCGTGAATTCGCCGTATCGTTTCGTCGGCGAACCTCGATCCGTTGTTTATACGTGTCAATGTGGCTTCCCGTCTGCCCTATTAGCGGAGCAATCAGATTGCAGGTTACGTCGACGCTGGTGCGCAGTAAGCGTCGCCTAGGTTCTCTACGAGATCGATAAACTACGTCCCCGATGAATTTTCGTACAATTTTCGTCGTATTACCTCGCACGTGTGAATTTTCCAATTCCTCAAGGTTGCGTTTTCCGTGGGAATCGATCGCGCGAGGATGTGGTGCAACGAGGTGCAAGAGTAGGTTAAAACGGCGCCAGGTTCGACGAAACGGAACTTTGAACGGTTTTCCTCGGCTAATTTCTCGCAATTTCGCGCAACTTGCACGCGCGTTGTGCAATCCCCGGACAACTCAGCCGTTTTCCGCGAGCCGTCATCTCTTCGCTGCTCCGTGTGTTTTCCAGTGAATTTTGCATTCTCACTTGCCACCGTATCGCGAATCTGAATAAATTAACCGCGTTTTCCAGGATTTCAAGAATGTGCTAATTGAAATTAACGACGATAATAGACTTGGATTTGCCACGTTCACGCGTCAATTCCTGGAGAATCGATTTATTCTTGGTATTCTGTATACCTTATGAGGCTAAACAAAGAAAATTTACTCGAACAGTAACTTTAACTTAATTTGAAAATAAAGAAACGTTGCTGGCAATGTGTCGACGCGCAGCGTGGGAACGGGATGTATTTAAATGATCTGTTATCACGCGGCACGCGAAGGATTGCGGGTTCTCGTTCGAGGTTCGATTTTCCTCGAACGCGTTCCCGTTAACGCGCTCCGAGAAAAATTTATGGATCCGCCGCTCGCGAGGAGGCATTCTTACGCGGTCAGCGAATAAATTAACGAGGCGTCTTGGCAACCTCTCTCGGCTCCCTTTGATACGCGGCCACGTTCGCAGCGTGGTGGCTCGTGTGGCGCCACCGCGATGATCAATTAAATTTAATTAACATGGATCGGGCTCGGATTTCACGACGACAAAGGACCGCGGAAATTTCGATGCGCCGCCGACGATTAATTGGCCGTGCTTGCGCAACAAGTTCCAATTCCTCCTCGGTTTCCTAACGCCCTGGCATACTAACGTTCGTGCGGAATTATTGGTAAACACTCGACGTAGGAAAGTGGTTTTCTTCGTGGAAACTCGCAGCAACGGAAGAATGCACGGGTTTAACCGGTGACTCGTCCCGGGCTCGTGATCGTGAATATGTTGTGTTAGCACGTCTGGCCGAGCAGCGATCTCGTTTAATTTCCCTCCCACGCGCGGCAGAAAGAAACGCGCGCCAAAAATTCCCCGGCGACTTTCTCTTGCCCAGCGGAGCGTGCACGTTGCCACAATGGAACGCTCGATCGTTCCCTAACCCTCGGAATATTAAAATGATTGCACGCAGACAGTGGAGAATCCGAGAAACCATCGAGATTTGAATAACGTTACGTGGCCACCCCTCTGTATACGTACAACTCGCTCTGTTGCTCGAATTTTAACAAAAATCCTCGTCAAAATTGGATATTCCGGTGCTTCGTGTAAAAACGAATCGAATACGTGGGATAGAATTTTTCGACACGATCCTTCGTTTCCGAGCAAATCGTCTTTGAATATTCGCGCGGCGGGGCGCAGCCGGCGTTGCGGTAACTCGTGCACACCCCACGAAATTTCAAAGTGAATTTGCACCGAAACCAAAGCTCGCATCGGGAAACTGTATACGACAGTTGGTGTTTATTTTTAACCGAGAAATCAGATAGTGAGGACTGAAATCTCCGAGCAGACGTTTCCAACTGTCCCAACTTTCTATTCTTTCTTACATACGCACAACCAGTCGTCGTTACCATCTCTCGAAGACGTGGTACGTGCCTACTTGAAACCGACACCAAAAGCGTCGCAACTGTTCACAAGAGAGTCAACTCGGGACGAGTGATCCACCGTGGGGAGGGAAAGACAATACCGAGCGTTGGTCGGCAGGAGAAAGGGGTTGTGGGGAGTGGGAGTAGGTTGTTTGGTTCGCGCAACAAAGCCAGGTGAACGCGCGAATTGTGTGGCCGCGTGTCGAAAGTTTTACGGTGAATTATTGCGTCGCGGTATCTAGACGGGGGCCCTGACGTTCGCCGACTATCTGGCCTACTTGCATGTTTTTACCCGCGCGCAATTCGGAGCGGCGCGCACGTACGCGCACGTCTGCCTGGAGGTCGTACCGGCGTACCTGCACGTAAATAATCGGGGGAACGTCGTCGGGGCTATAGGTGTAGGGGGAACGGTTACGTGGTTCGAGACATGCGTAAGCCTACTGCGAACGGTTTGCTTGGCATCAACGTAGACGACACCGACAAGGCTAAAAATAGACACGGGAAAGGCGTTCTTCTTATCGAGCACGCACTATCAGAGGTTCGATGACTGAACTGGGGGACCCTTGGTGTTTTCTGCCTAGGATTTCCGTGTGTGGGTGTAGCCTGGAATGCGGATGGACGGCGTGGGATTCAGTTTCAGAGCGATTTCGACGGATTTTTCAGGGCGTTTGTAGATCGATGTACAGCGGGCCAAAATTACGCAGAGCGGACCCCCTAAAGCGATCACCTTGGATTACTCTGTTGCTTCTGGACCTATCGAATTTCTTTTTTGCTTCGCATAATGTGGTTTTGCACGGCCATTTTCTGTCGGTTCATTTTTGCCCAAGTTTTCAAGGTCATCTTTCAATATTTTATAGATAAATTTACAATGTTTTTTTTATGCTCATGTTCTAGCGAATGTGGTGCGCGACGTATCTTCATAAATTTTCTCGTGCAACCTTGAACGCATCTATGCAGTTCTAAACAAGCCTTCGTGTTCCAGCAAACACAGGCCAATTTCGAATACAATTTTGTCGTGTTCAGACTGTTAATCAAGTTAAAAGAAGAAAAAACTTATACAAGGGGCCCACTGTGCTGTAGAGGTCAGATGTAAATAAAACCACAGCCAAAGGTAAATAAATAGTTAAGAATTATGTCACCGGTGTCATTGATGTAATAGGTAAGTATCCGCAGCGGTGGATTCCCAGGTAGTAAGAAGATTGTCAAAACAAGGTCAAAGTTAATAACGGTTTATAAGAATCCAATTCTTCGTTGGTCTCGGCTAAATGGATTACCTGTCTAGGATTCTAGCCTATCCACTTACACTTGCTTCGTAAACTTCTTAACCCTTCAACCGCGCGGCGTATATACTCGAAAACGAAACCACCTAGCCGTGTCGCGGAAGTACAACCACAAACCTGCAATTTGTTCTTTCTTCCTCTCAGTTATCACAAATACGCAAACACCTTGTCAGAAATTCCGTCTCCATTCATGCAGTAAAACATCTAGGATTAAAAACACGCTTATCACCTGTAACAAACAACACGCTTCTCCTCGATCTTATGAAATATTTAACAGAACGTCCGGATCGAAATTGGATCGCGAACGGGACCAGGTCGGGAAAGGTGTCGCCACGGCGAAGATAAGCGTGTACGTGTTCTCCAACGAGGCGGGAATAATTCGGTCGGCGGTTATTGTTAGACGGAAACGTGGAAGGGTTCGCGAGGCGATAGATCGCCGGTTGGTTTTCCACGGCGATCCGCATAATTCGCGGTGCGCGTCGATCAAAGTGCACGGAGTGCTCGGTCCGTTAAAGGACGGTCGCGAGAACGGAACGCGGTGACGTAACGCCGCGTAATCGTAGCCCCGTGAATGTCGTCGTCGCGTCGACCTATTGATTCGACGATCGTGGATCGATTGCGCCATTGCATCGCAGGAATGTGAAGCTCTCTCGTCGTTCCTTCAACCCTTTTCCCGCGGCAGATTTTAACGCGTGACGGACGGTGAAAAGTTTATTATCTCGACCGTGTTCCGTTAAAATTCAGGTGGAAATGCGCGGAAGATTGAATTGAGATGGAACTGAGCCAAAAGTGACGAAAGGGTTTTCCTAGACGAACGAAAGAATGTAAAACTGGAGAAAGAAGTATCGACGAGTCTCGTTAGAGAAGTTAAACTCGATCGGTAAAATATTAGACCGGGATGTTGACGACCTGAACGCGTTACCGCAACGAGAATGTGAGACGTAGACAAGAATTTCTCATTTAAGGTTCGGAGGCGCCCTGGGGGCTGGTACAGTTACGCGGAATTGTGTAATATCGGTCAAATCGCGGGCATTCCAACGATGATTGCAGCCCGTTGTGTTCGAACCCTTCGAGCCCGATCTGCTATAAACCACGCGAGACCTATCGATGCTTCTCGATATCGCTGTTTTTCTTCCTTCTTTTTTTCTTATTTCAAAGCTGGCACGTTAACTCCGGTAATAGCCGGTTGTCCCGTTGCATCCGGAAATCTTATCTGCGGATCCGTGCGGCGGTTATTACCCGACAGAGCCCATTGGTGATCAATAGCAGTAACCGGGGTAAAACGCTCTTACGAAATACGTTTATATTTATCTAGTCCGGTTTTATCTATCGATAGATACGGAAACGAAGAAATCCTCGGTTTAATTGCCATTACGCAAGATCGCTGGACTTCCCCACGAGGAACCATATAAACAATGATCCACCGTTTCGACCAGACGAAAATATTTATCCAGCCTTATCTGTACAGACGAGATTCTACCATGTGTATAAATACGTTGGAGTAACCACTCTCTACAGGGTGATCTAATCGATGTTTTCCCAGGATAAATCGATTTCCATGATGTAACTGTTGCCGATGGCGATGCAAAGCAGCTGTCTGTAGACGTTGGATGAAAAGAGGGAAAAAAGTGTGTCGATTAGACTCGCAAATCGATCGACAGAGGCTTTTTTTCATCGCGATTCATATTCCGCGATACGGTGGTATTCCGAGCGCATCGGAGATCCGTCGAGGAGATTCTCGCGTGTCGCGTTCCCTGGTGTTCTGCGATCTTAACCGCGTGCGGATTATCGCAGCCTTGATTGCGCAACCGCCACGCGAGTCATTGTTGTCGAAACCCGCGGAAGCAGGGCATTGCGCGTGAATGTCAATAGCCACGGTTCTGGTTCGAGGAATAAGCGGACGCGTGGCGCGCGGTTGAAGTTCACGCGGCCATCGATCCGGTTCGGCGTTCTTTTTTAAAACGGTACGAGAGAGCGTCTAGGTCGGCGGAGATTCAGCTGTTTGATTCGTAGATCCACGAGGTTGGAGCGTGAAAACAGGAAGCGAAGTTGGGGGAGTGGAGGACGGTGAAAATTGAACTTTGTTTAGAGGAAGCGACGTTACACCGTGTCCTACTTTTTTTTTTTTTATCTCTTTGCTTACTTGCAGTGATTTTCCGTGCATTTGGGAGGAAACGGAGATTGAAGAGCGATAGATCGGAGGAATATTGTAAATGTGTAGGATTGCGAGAGGTTTTGTCTTCGTTCGTTTCTCGAGGAAGAGCAGGTTTTGAAGAGAGGAGAGCTTGAGTGGAGAGTGACGTGGAAACAGCGGGGTTTAGAGTTTACTTTTTACTTCGTTCCTTTACTTTTGTTAATAGACTTATTATTCGAGGATCGCGGGCGTTTTTTGCCTTGGTTCGTTTCTTGGGAAACGAGGCGTTGATTCGTTTCTCTTATTAAATCGAGGTATTAATTCCGGAACGAGGCAGGAAGCGCGTTAGTTTTATGTTAGTTTAACCGTCGCGGAAAAACCCAGGCGGGTGTATGCCTGTCTGGAAGTATGAATTCGGGAGAGAATGGAGAGTGTGCGTGTTTAACCCTTTATATCCGGCATCCACCAAGCGCGTCGCATTGGCCCGCGCCTCGACAACTCGAAGTGAAGATTTCTTTCAAAATACAGAACGATTCCCTTTATCCGATACACCCTTAAGTCCTCTTAAGACACTCTTAATGTGTACGGTGTGCACAAATTTAAGTTAGTGGCGTACCGATGGCTAGTTCCGCCGTCGCGAAAGGGTTAACAGAGCAAGAGCGTGGAACGAGTGACAGAGTGTGGCCCAGGATTTGGAAGAGAGAAGCTAGCGTTGATAGCGTGGAGAGAAGGCAACCTAGATTATAACTGTCGTTATTATTATTTTATCACACGAGTCCAAATGAAATCCCCCAGAGATACCTCGCGCTTTGTCGAAAAATTCCGATTTCACGTAGAGTTTCTCACACGTGGTTGACATCGAGGAGATTTTCTTTTACACGTTGTTCGACGCCACCTGTCGATATCTCGAAGCAAATCGTTGATCGAGAGCTCGTGCTTGGAAAGTCGAAGCCACCACCTCGGCCGCGCTGCTCAGGTACACAAGATCCCGCGGCGGAGAGTTACGCAAGATCGTGTAACGGCGAAGGATATCGTCGGTGTTATCAGCGGGGTTCTCAAAGCGGGCACACGATAGTCGGGGCTGTCGTGTCTGTCACCGTGAATAGTCACGGCACACCTATCGGCGTTCGACGTAAAATATAGGCGAAAGTATTTTCTTCGAGGCGGGATCGCGTAATATCACTGGCGCAACGCCGCGCCGTTCCGACTGGATCCGGGGTGGAAGATAATTGGAGTATCGACGCGATTCTACGATTGTTTAGAGCTTGCATAATACTCGAGCCCGCTCGCTATAGTTTCGCGTGGTTCTCCGTTCGAGATAAATTTCACCGATGCAACTTTTAACTACCTTGCGTTTCTTCCGGAGATTCTATACGGGGTGTAGAAATTATTAGAGCCACAGTACGAAATGAAATCGCAATATCAAGGTTTTCACACTGGATCAGTTTTAATTAACGATTGTTCGCTAAAGATACACGAAACAGTTCACCCTTTGAACTCCTTTGTCGAGTGTCACTCAGTTTTATTCACAGGTATGAACGAAATAAGTTTCAAATTGCCAGTTTAAATATGTATCATATTTTGCAATATCTTTTTACCTGGATAAGCAATAGATACACACACGTGTGACCCTTAATGCTTTTTCCAATATAATTAGTCAAAACGGTTGTCTTTTATAGTACATTTCAACTAAAATACTTAAAATAATAGGGAGTTGTTGAGAAGAAAATTGACAAAAAAATTACAAGTTCAAAGGGTTAAACTTTTGTAGTTATGAAAAGTACAGTTAAGAAGCGACAGTATTTGGTAGCGCAACCTTTTGCTGCAATTACAGCCTTGACTCTTTTTTCGATACATCTGAAGAAATTTACTATGCATCATACGAACCGAGAAAACTGTAACACGTGGTTCTCAACTGGCGATTTGCAGTACTCATACAAAATAACGTCCGTAAAGCAAACATCGACGCTTAATAAAAAGATAACAAGAATTCGGTGTAACTAGGTCTTCGTGTAAAACCGTCAATGTCACCCATTGTACACAATTAACGCGTAGAATTCACTCGAGCAGTGATACAAAACGTACGCCCTTTTGACTTTGTTCCCTCGTTATGACACACGCGCAGGAAGTAGATTTGAAATCCTCCGCTAAATACTTTCTCGCGATATCAATTACCATGTCAGAAAGCAAACACAGTTCGGTCAGAAGTCCCAAGTCGGAGATCTAAATTGACGAGAACGTCGAGCAGAGAGAGAGAGACGTCCGTGTCCTGATTCAGCTCGGGCGAATCGATTTATTTCTTATCGGGTGTACATACCGCGAGCTGTCCAGCCGTCAGGAATTTCGACGATGATCGCGCGTATCCGGCGAAACGCGTCGAGCCCCGATATCTACGCTGGAAATCGTGAACGGCAGCTGGCGTTTATGCGGAGAGGCGGCGGCCGAGTATAAGCCCAGGCGTGTCAGCCGCGGAGAATTACTCGCTGGGGATAAACGCGAATAGAGTGGCCTCCGCTCGAAACATTGTGAAACGCGTTACGCTACGATTGCGAGCATTAACGCCGGCCTGGCTTAAGCCCCGTTGGCAATGAATTCTCCCGGCTTGTTGATAGCCGTTTATGTCACGGTGAAAGCTAAACGGGTCAAAAGGCGTAATTAGCGTTAACGTAATGCTGTTTACAACCGAGGATAGATCGGCGTTGTTCCACCGCGCGGCTCTGTTACTTTTTCCCAACGAGATCTTGCTGCGTTTAACGCGCGAGAGGCGTGTTCTCATCTTGGGCAAATATGTCGTTTTCGTGGGGATTTCTGTGTCGACACACTGTCGACGATTGTGTCGGTCAACGTGGGATTTTTATCGTGATTTTTGCGGCGGTGTCGATTGAAATATTCGATGTGCCGTACGAGCTACGGAGAAGCCAAGACCTAACTCCGTCAAATTAAACTTGGTACATTTTTTTTTGTTTATTTGTGAAGTATGTGCTTTGATACTAAGATTGGAAGAATTTCAAAAAGTCGAGTTGATCATTTTGGATTCTGAATACAGAGGGGTGTTTCCCTCCGTATCGTCTAAGTTTTCGGTACTATTAGGTTGGTGCAAAAGTAACTGCGGTTTTCGCCACTAAAAATTTGAGTTATCAGTCTGAAGTGAGTTGTTTTGTAAGTACATGAACGTAGTATACCATTTCAAAGCGTCAAGTTGGCTCTATCGATGTATGTCTGTGACTTGTTCCTGACGATTCGTAGCTGTATTTGGTCAGGAAAGTAAAGATGGAAAAAGAGCAAATTCGAGCGATATTATTGTACGAGTATAAACTGGGTCGTCGAAGCTGTTACAGCAGTGAAATACTGTCACGAAATCGACGAAATGCATAAAAAGTTGAAAGATTTATGTCCAATGCTGGTTAATCTAAAGGGACCTATTCTATTGCACGACAACATGTCTCACAAATAACCGTTCAAAAACTTAATGAACTAGGATACGAATTATCCTCTTTTCAATCTGCGTGAGAATTTCAAAACTCAAGCAGCAGCCGAAAACGCATTTGAAGAGTTCATCGACTCTAGAACACCAGAATTCTACAATACTGGAATAAAGAAACTTGTATTACGTTGGCAGGAATGGATAGAATCGAACGGTTCCTATTTTGATTCAATAACTTCATTTTAACCCAAGATATATCATTTTAAAGTTCACGCTCCAAAACCGCAATTATTTTTGCACCGACCTAATACAAACAACAGAAATATTCCGGGTGAACAAAGTTCCGCCCCACCCCATATATCGTCGGTTTGCCAAAAGAGTGACACAACAGGCACAAATAAATTTTCGATAGAAAGTCATTAATTTTACAATTTAGAGAATACTATTTTTGAGCTTCGAGGGCCTCCAACGAAATACTCTTTACACCTATGTCTTGCTTTCTATTAAAAATAGGATGAAAACATCGTTATCTCGAACACGGTGACGCAGTTCCTACTAAACAGTGCAATTTTAATTTGAATTTCCGCGACGTTCCTCCAGATAAAACCTATTTCCAACGTAAATTAGAAACTTTTGTCCAACGGGGTCACCGGTATCGCGTAACTAAACAAGCAAACAAGCTGATACAACCATTCCACCTATTTTAAGATACCAGTACGAAGCTACTTCCCGCTAGATACAAAGGAATCTCTGAATCTTATCTAGACAGGAAAGAAGTTCAGCGAGAGGTAACGCGGCCAATTGAATTTCTCGGTTTAAAGGAGGATGGCAAGGCCGTGCTCGTGTCGATGACCGATAACCCTATTGGTCCCCCCGATAGAGAATCGCGGCGACAGGTGAATACAGTGCGGCGCCGGCGTCGCCGCGTGTGCGTCGAACAAAGCCGAACGATTCCGTCTTTTCGCGGGCTTAATCGCCGCATAAATATACAACGAACTAACGGAAGCGGGCAGAAAAGACTCGAGCCTCGAGCATTTCCTCACCCCTCTCTCTCTCCACTCCTTCTTTAATTGCTACACTTTACACCGTCGTGCGCCACGGCGCGCGATCGCAACTTTCGTTTAATTGGCGGCCCATTCCGCCGTGTTTTTCCTCTAATCTCACGGTCGCGATGCGGACATGGAATCACGGTTTTACGAGCACTGAATTCGCGGCTGCTGCGCATCCGGTTGTTCCTTCGCGCCTGCGAACACCACTTGGACAGACTTTGCTATCTTTCGATCGCGAAACATCGATCATTCTGAGATTTTGTTACGTTCAATTGTACATAAAGAGGAGTGAAATGTTTCAGGCGTGGAGACAATAGAATTGAGTGTTGGCGCAATTAACCCCTTGGGTGTAAACGGAAAATCGATGACATTGTGAACGTGTCAGGGACCTGATACCTCCGTCGAAGGTTAAGCGTTAAATGCGATTCGGACACAAGGAGAAACTCCGAATATTCCACTTGTAAATGAAATATATACTGTAAGAAATGCGAGATGTCGGCGGCGAAGTGGTGGCCTGGATTTTGTCACCCAGGAATGGAAAGCGCGCGGGTACCAGAGGGTACCATAAACTAAGCCCTTTCCCCGGAAAGTCGAACGAGGGGGCTCCAACGGTTTTTCGGAGGAACGCAGGATAGGACACTCTTAATATAGCCGTCGAGCGAGACGGACACCCGAGTACCTTAGCAGCCGCTTATAATTATAATATAATACATTTTGGTTAATAGCCTGTCGTGTGTTACATTTATTCAAGTTGTGCTAACAATACAATTGATCATAAGTCAAATCTGAAAACGGAATACAATCCTGAAGTTCCAGGATTTAATCCACGACCTCGCTGCGCTATTCTCCAAAAAAAGAAAAATCCTGCGAACCTTTCGAAGCATAAAACCGTTTCACACAGGCGAAAAGAAAAAAATCGGCCTTGACCACGCCCATATTCGCAAACATTCACCGGTATCTGGTATCTTACGTAAGGTCAGTTACTATCAATCAGCAAGGGAGAGAGGAGAGAGTGTGTGTGCGCGCGGTTGAGCAAACGCGAAACGTCGTCGATTTATCTGATCAGACGAAACCGGAAATGCCATATCGCGAGGCCTAATAGCCGGCTCTCGAATAGACGCCTCGGCTGTGTCCTAATCGTCCTCGCAGCAGCCAATCCTCGTCACGATTCAATAGACCCGCGAGAGTCCCGCGGTAATTCCGCTAATAATAAAGCATGGACGTTCCTCGCCGCGTTATGGCGCTAAGACTTCTCGGAAGAAAGGCGCTCGCGTCTGATTGGCGGCGATGTAAATAACACGCGGTGACGCACGAGAAATTCCATAGGAGAGTCTCTATTTATAGAGGAGAGTGATACTGCAGATATCCTGGACTCAGGTACGCGGTTGGCTCCTCGAGTTCCAGGTGGCACAGCCGAAGGTCAAAGAGGAAATTCCCTTTTCACTTTGTCAGAGTCGACGGACTCTCTCACCGTGGCAAATTCTACCCCCCTCTGTCATCCACCTTTCAAACTTTCCTCTCTGAAGTAAACGAAGAGAAGGGAAGACGAATCCTGCGATTTTTCTTCTCTTCCTTTTACACCTTTGTGTCCTCTACAATGGTGATGGAATTTTCTCGTCTCAGACGCAATTGCAATCACTGTGTTTTAACACTTTCGCTATGGCAGATGTTAGGGCTTGCGGTTGATCTTACGATCGTTCAAGCTTTGCCGGCTTTTGCACGCGTGTGCCGACTAATGTTCCAAGGAGGCTACGAAGGACCAGTTTCTTGATTGAAACGCTAAGTTTTTATTTTATGTTCTATTTTCTACAACTAATTCAAGATATAGTTGCTACTGCGAAGTGAGAGGTGTTTCTGGAGTCTCTGCGGTTTCCCTCGACGAAGACTCCTATTTTCCTAAAAACACCCTGATTGCTGATTTTTCCTTTTCTAAATCACCGATCAGTTTACTCCGGTGCATCGCAACCTCCCTCCATTTCGCCCTTAGCGCGTTATCTTCGGGTTTTCTAGGCTTTGTCAAAGTCAAGTGTTTTGTTTTCTGGTGGTGTTTTGAGAAAGCGATAAATCCGGCTACAGGATACGCCTTAACAGCAGATGTTAGTATGTAACGCGCCTGACACACTATAGCAGAATCTTTCATTTTTGGCGTTTTGAAATTTTTGAAAAATTCAAAATCAAAGTTTGAAATTTACCGCTTTTAAGCGTCTTTTGTTAAATTAAGGCGGAAGTGTGCAAAGGACGAAAGCAAAATCTTTCATTTCGGCGTTATAAATTTTTTCCAAAATAAAACTAAATGTATCGCTTTTAAGCGTCTTTTATTAAATTAAGGTCGAAGCGTGCAGAGGACAAAAATCGAGGCGAAAGTGGGCCGAAAGGCGCGAAGGACACAGCCCGCGAAAATGTTCAAACCGCCTATAGGCAGTGAAAGTGTTAAAAATGGAGAGAACGAAAGTGAAAAGTATTTTTTTCCCTCTCGTATCGCGTATCCACGGAAAACGTGAACTTTACAGACGAAGAAAAAAGAAAAATTCCGTTGCCTGGAGCGATGGTCGTAGATTGGAACGACGGCTACGACGACGACAGCCTCTTGCACGACGTTCCGTGTTTACGCGAACAATAACAACGTTACCGGCGAATCCTAATTGCGTAACTGTGTCACGTAACTGTTTTGCCCTGCTCGACAGCCAACCTAACCAACCGACCAACCAGCGGATACTTTCGGGGGGAGAGGGAGCGTCGAAGGCTTTCTTTCTGCGTCGCCACGTGAAGAGGTGGTTCGATAAGGTGTCCGGGTATAGGAGCGATTCTGCTTTAAACGATGGAAATCGATAACGTTAGAACAGCTCGAATGTCATCGGCAAAAGAGACGTACCGCTTCGTTAATTAACACCGATAATTGCTAGGGAGTGTACGGGGACATCTAGGAGAATTGACGGGGCTGAACGATTGCTCGAGCGTGTCCTCGTTATGGTCGCGTATAAATTATCCAACAGAGGTTATTAAATGATTATGTAAAATTGGAATTTAGAGACGGCGCCAACTTGATTTGTCATTAGGTAAGCAACGTGATCACGGACAAACCACGACTGCACGCTTATTACGACAAATTGCATTCGAGGAAAAGCCGCGGGAATTGACGCTAGGGAAAATCGTCCGGAGTCGCGTTTCGAGTAAACATCGCTCGCGTAAATAACGTTAAATTTTTTTGTCGGTTAATTAAGACGTCAGATGGTGTTCTTATTGGTAGAAAAAATTGAGCTGTCCAAGATATTTACTCGCAGGATCGCCATTTTGTCTCCTCGTAGGCGAACGTCGAGTCGTCTGTCGTGCGAAACGATGGTCGTTTTAAAGTCAAGTTTAAGAACCCAGAGCGCAAGGTCGCCGAAGCTCGTAAACGCTAATTTCGAAAGAATCCGTAAAAGAGGAGAAAAAATGGAGAAGAAGAAAAACTCCTCCTTTTACGAATTAAATGCAAACCGTCCGCCTGAGCAAGAGGGAAACTCCACCTTGAGCGTTTCCCCTAGACGCGTCGCGAACCTCGGCAAACAATTCCCGAAAGTTGAAAGTTTGGTCGCAACGATCGTTCCAAACGAGTATCATCCTGCGTGTATATTTTTTCTTTTTTTTTCTCTTCGTTTTCGTCGTTCATCAACCGCAGCAGGAAGGAGCGACTATAAATAGCGGCGTAGCGTCACGCGGGAAACCGAAAAAAGGTCGTCGACTCGTTTAACGCCGGCCGCCGGTGTTCATTCATATTTATAGCGATGAATGAAAACTCCGTGCCGTGTAGTTCTGATCGACCCGTAGGCTCGCTCGCTCCCACCCACTTTTCGCCACACAAAAACCCTCTTCGCTCGCCGTGACAAATCGTCGGAAGCCGTGAAAAACCTGCATTCCGCGGCAAGTAGCAATTATCAAAAGAGAGAAACGAGAGGGAAAAGAAAATTGTGAAAGAAGTACAAAATTTGAGGCTTAAAATCACGTCGAGAGGGATGAAAGGGGCAGAGAATACAGTCAATTAAAGGGTTCTTTCATTAAATTAAAGTGGAAGTATGTAGAGGATAGAAATTAAGGATTGAATTAATGTGGAAGTGTGCAAAGGACAGAAATTAAGGTGGAAGTGTGCCAAAAATATTTAAAGCGCCTATAGGCGTCAAGGGCACAACGCGAGAAAACATTCAAAACGCCTATAGGCGTCAAGGACACAGTGCTGAAAAATATTCAGAACGCTTATAGGCGCGTTAAGGGCTCGGTGTGGGTAAATTTTCAAAGCTTCTATAGGCACATTAAGGACACAGTGCGAGAATATATTCAAAACGCCTATAGGCGTCAAGGACGCAGCGCGAAAAAATATTCAAAACGCCTATAGGCGCGTTAAAGACACAGCGCGAGAAAATATTCAAAGCTCCTACAGGCACATTAAGGACACAGTGCGAGAAAATATTCAAAACGCCTATAGGCGTCAAGGTTTCAACACTGAAAGGGTTAAATGTCCCGCATGAACTTTTCATTTCCACGCGGAGCCAAAAATGGCCAATTTTTGAACATCTTTCTTTCCCATACCCGGTCAATGCCGTCACCAACGTCACCCCTCGACGAAGAAACGCGTTTCTCCGCAGAATTCGTCAAAACGAGGACAATTTCTGCACCCTTATCGCGAGTGGGACAGTTCTGAGAACGAGGGAGTTCGCCGGTACCGGAAGCTCTCGTTTAACGAGACTTTGGCGCAGGAGGACGTAGCCGCAACGCAACCTACCATCTTCTCTCTCAGCCCTTGTCTACAGCCTCTTCTCTCCCGGTGCCATTTCCAATTGGCATTTTTCCGGTTCGCCACGGTGTGGCGTTTTTCCGGCACGATGACTCGGAGTGGCGTGCACGACGAAATAAGATTACCGGCGAACGACGATCAATGCGGCGAAATACGTGACCGGCTAGAAACTGTACAGCGTGTTTTCGATTTTGCCTGTCCTGTCACCGGCTAATGCCCGCTCTGTACGTGCCGCGAGCTTCGTTAAACGGAGCCAGACGGACTTCTCGCCCCGTGGAAACCTCGTTAAGAGAGCAAATAAGTAATCGCCGCGCCTCTAGCGCGACCCGATTCCCTCCTGGCGTGTTTCTCAAACCGCTGATCGGTATTCCCTTCGTGGAAAACACTTTCTTTTCCACGGAACTCGCTTCTCTCTCTCTTTATTTTTATCCTTTCGCTCGGCGTACGTCTAGCGATACGATTGTGATAGAAAGAGGGAAATAGGGAGGATTCGGAGAGCGACGGGTGTGTAGTATTCTGTATTCGTTTGTTTTTGTTTCTCTTTGGAGAAACAACTACGAGATAGGATATTTTAATTGCGCTCGAATAAACAAACGATCGTTCGGTGATCGTACAGAGAAGCGATAACGGACGAACGTAGCTAGATAATAATGAAAAAAAAAGGATCGATGTTTCGACGGGGGTGGTTGCGAATATAAGAAATAATCGCGGTGAAAAGCGACCGGGGATCGGCGATATCGTTATCTAACCCTTCCAGTTCACAAATCTGGGGAAAAGCATGCGGCGTATGGCTCACTTCCTGAAGATAATGCACGCACCACAGGTGAAATAAGGTCGATTATTTGCACGCGACACCGTATGGGAACGAGTGCGCGTCGATTCCACCGACACACGCCGCATTTCAAGTCGAAATCCGTGACTGGTGCGTGGTTACATTATTCTATCTGATCGTGTTTACATTTTACACCTTCTGAAACGTTCAATTTTCAACGTTCAATTACCTTCATTTTTGTCTCCTCTTCGTTTCGATCGAAATGCAGATTGTTCTGTTTCCAGTGATTATTCTCTCTTTGGAGATTTCTATTTTCCAGCGTTTACTATGTCCTATTTCTAATTCCACAATCATTTCTTCTTCAGTTTTGATTTCTATTCAAATACAGCTTATTTTGTTTCCAGTGAAAATTCCGGATTGCCTTAGTCTCTCCTCAGAGACTTCTCTTCTCGAGTGTTCACATTCAAAGAGTGTCCTATTCCTTATAATTTCCGAATAAAAAAAGGAAAATATATAACGCAATTTAAAGACTTCAATTTTCCATGGAAAAGAGATACTTTTTTACCCCAATGATCTTTCCTCTTTTTCTTTTTCTTAAATATCACAGCTTCACGCAGTAACACACTAACAAACGCAGCAGACACCAAGAGACAAACAGGAGTTGACAGTGTTAGATTTATCAGTCAGTTAGATATAACAAAAATGAATCTAACGCCTTACTAGGAAGTATACATTTCTTTTGTATACGTTCGGAGAAATCCGTTTAGCTTTACCACCTCTGATTAGTAAAGACCTAAATGTTTATGATACGTGACAAAAGGCCCTTCGGTCCCAAGCGGGGGCAATATTAGGGCGTTGCGTAGGAGAATTCTCAGTCCGTATACAGTGCTCTTACCACTAAGCAGAAAAGCGAACCTTCCTTGTGTCTAATAAAAGTTTATAGTCTAAAGTAAGGATTACTAATTATTTAACAACCAGTAACTCCCATAATCCAATAGACAGATCAAGACAAATGTCGCCCGAAAGTTTCCCAGATCGCCTCAAGATCTTCCCGATTCCCAACACCAAAAATATTTCTCTCCTTTACGTTATTTCACCTACTACGACGAAACCAGCCCGTAATTACTCAACACAGACCACCCTCGTTCGCCGAAGGTTTCTCTCGCGTAAACGAACGCGTGCTGAAAGAATCGAGGCGACCGCTGGGAGAGCTTGTCGGGGGGTCGATGGAAGAAACGAGGCGAAAGCGGTCCGAAATTGAGAAAGAAACGCGAATAAACCGAGTGGACAGCGGTTCGCGAGATTTTTCGCGAAGCACACAGCCACGCTTCCTGGAGATAACGCGTGAGAAGAAGAGTTACGGTATCGCGAACGGGGCGAAACGGGGTCAACTGTTTGCGCATAACGCGTAATAGAAACGAGTACGCGCCGCTGAATGACACGCACCGCGTGTCAAGGTTCTGTCGCGTCATTTATTACACGCCACGCTCCGGCAAGTTAATTAAACCTGGTCCTAATGATACGTAATATATACAATCGACCACGCGGTTCGCCGATTTATTGTGGCAAGCGGCGCATCTGCTACGGATTCCACCTCGATTAAATAATTATCCCGGCCCCGTATCAACTTCCTTCTGCTTTTTTCTCTCCTAATTACAACACGCTGTTTGCTCGTCTTCTCTCTTAATTGGCATAATTTTTTCTTCTCTTTTTTTCATTTGTCGAATTGTTGCAGCTGTTTAACGAAGATTTAACTCGTAGAGTAAACACACGAGAGTGGAATCGTCGAGTAAGCGCAGTATGGCTTCGTTACAAACTTCTGTTTGTAAGTGATTTCTTTTTTATATTGTTTTTGCTTTAGTAGAGGTTGCGCCTATTGGCTCGGGGCCAATTTACCAATTTATCCGTCTATGTTTTTATCTACTGTGCCGATTTGGATTAACTCTTTGCGGTTGAAGGCGTTTCTACCTTCTGAACGCTCTACGGACCGTTTGCCTGCAAATAAAATTTGTACGTTTTTGGGCGATAATTGACTGAATGCGCGCTACCAAAAAATAATTCCGACCAGTAGGACTTAAATACGAGCGCGAAGAGTGAAAATCGTCGCAAAGCGAAATTTAAGGAAATTCTATGGCGACGATATATGTAGGTATAGGTCTTACCAGGAAAGCTAGGAAAAAGATTGCGGAATTAGAAGGCACTTACGCTTCTTTCCATCGAATTTAAAGGTTCCTCGAAAACACCGATCTATTACAGAATTCGACAGGAACTCACGGGATGACCTAATATGTCAGGGATTTTACTCGTCTCGATGTCGGTATTACTGTAAAGAGAGATATCGAAGAGTTAATATCAGTTAATTGCAGAGAGAAATTTTCAAAAATTCTCCAATCCGAATCCTGCCGTAACAGACCTTCCGTTTGAAACAGAAACGTCATCGCCGCTTAAATATTAACAGCGATGCTAATGCCCACGTATCCATTAGCGGCGTCGTGGAAGGTGCATGAATCCTTGCGCCGCCATTGTGTTACATGCTCGACGCTATTATTTTATCGTCCACCGAGCGTTGTCTAATTTCCTCGTTACACACTCCCTACAAAATCGTGTCGAATGAAATTAGACTCGGTGAACGATTCTTCGGTAAACTGTTCGATGATTAGAATCGAATCTGGTTGCGCAAATAACGAACGTACGGGTAGATGTACAAAGGAGTCGAAGAAGAAAGGAAACTGTGAATAAAGACTTGGAAGGACGACGACGTCGAAGCGAAGAGGGGGGTTTTAATTCGAGCGTTACGCAAGCGCAAATCGCGTAATCGAAAATCAAGGGAAAAAGTGAGGACAATGCGAGTCGATGAAAATTCCCGACATTGAGTATCGAACGGATCGCGCGTCGAAATAGCTGGCAAGGACAGCTCCTGAAGCGGAAACGGTCTTACGAAACAGAATTTCTTGTGGAACGCAAGAATTCTGTTACGCGATTCTACACAATGCTGCGTAGTACGTTTCGAATCGGAAACAATCATTTCCGCGCTGATGTAATCGTTTCGGTGAACGTATAATGTTCGCGATGAAATAAACATCGACGTTTGCCGACTAAGCTTGTCCCGCCTGCGACACTCTACAGGCGCCTTCTTCTTATCCACACCTGTCTTTTTTTTTTTATTCTTCGTCTTCTCTTCTTACAGTCTCGTTAGATTATGATCGATCGAGAATGACTCGAAGGTTTCACAATTACCGCGAGACAATTATCTTTATTCATCGCTTGGATTTATCGCCGATCGGTTTATCGCCGATGATCTTCTTCATTTCTAATGGGAAGATTCGCCATTGTGAATTTTGGAGATTTGTGGATGGTTAGGTCGAATCGTGGAAATTATCTCCGTTCGTCACTTTCGATGTACAGAATTATCGATAGTCACTATTTGGCGCTAACGATGTTCGCCATTTCTAAGGGAGTGATTCGGGAATGCGAATTTTGGGGCTTCGTGGGTGAGTAAATGAGACATAAGGAAATCACGATAATGTGAATTACCTTTTTTAGTTATCTCCCATTCGTCACTTGCAGTGTACAGAATCACCGTCTTCACACCTCCACTGTTACTCGATAACAATCTTCTCCAAAATTGACGAATGCAAATTTCGGAGCTTCGTGGGTCACTAAACCAAATATAAGGAAATCACGATAAAGTACAATTCCTTTTTCCACTGTGCAGAATCACTAGTATCAAACCTTCGAAATGTGCTCCATTTCCTCTGGAAAAATTCGCGAATATAAATTTCGGAGCTTCGTGGGTTACTAAACCAAATAAAGTCAATTCCTTTTCTTAATTATCCCCATTCGTCACTTCCACTGTGCAGAATCGCTAGTATCAAACCTTCGAAATGTGCTCCATTTCCTCTGGAAAAATTCGCGAATAAAAATTTCGAAGCTTCGACGAAAGGATTTTGGAGGCATCCCAAAGCAAGCAAGAGGAATCGTTCACAAGGAAATCACAATAAAGCATTCCTCTTCCTTTATCAGCCGGTTCCAGTCGCGCAGAAGAGACCCAACGTTATCAGCAACAGAGAAGCTTCACGATTTACCCCGTGAATTTACGTTGGAAAGTTTTTCTGGCAGCGCCATCGAGCCTGTGGCTCGCTAAACACAACCCCATAAATTATTGCCCGAAGAAAAACAGGCGAGAGAGTGTTTTCCCTTTGGTCTGGTCAGGGGAATTTAGTTGGACGATCGAAGGGAGACAAGAGGACGTTTCTCCCTTCGCTTCGATAGGCCTTGTTCGTTGTCGCGATGCCTCGTGGGAGGCTAGTCGTCCAGTCTGGTAATTACACGAACGCCAGCCCTCTTCCTTTTTGAAGTTGGCACGCTCGCGGAATAAGTTTACCGGCTCGAGAAGTCGCCTCTTCTCCTTCTTCTTCGCTGGCCTTCGTCGCTGATTAACCCTCCTGAGATTAGCTTCCTGATGGAGCTGGAATTATTTTATCCCGGGTTACCGACGCCACGGACCCGCTTCTTCCGTTCCACGCCTTCCATTATCTTGCCTTCTCACCCTGTCTTGCCCCCGGGGAACAAGGAATTTTTGTTTACGCGTTCAGGATGATCGCTACGGGCCTCGCGCCCTCTGGGGCAACCTTGCTCCTCGTGTTCTCTAAATCTGGAGGCTATTGATAAATTCGGATGCTTTTCGGGAATGTGGAGGGACATTCCTATGGTGCTTGGTTAACTTTCTTGCTTCAGTTTTATTTCTCAGAGAAAAGTAGATGTTTTAGGTTAGGTTTTTCACCCGTTCCGCCTCACTGCAACGGCAAGTGTGCAATAAGGATTGCATATTGTTCGAATGTGTGCAGCTCTTTTTATTTAAAAATTTAGTAAATATTACAAGGTATTTTGAAAAATTTAATCAGATATTAGTAGATATTTTAGGTTAGCTTTTTCACTTGTTGAGCCTTATTACATTAAAAAGAGCCTTATTTCATTAAGCTAAAAGATACCGGCAGTGTCTTGCCTTCACTCTCTGAGTGAATCAAAGTTCGCTCCTATAAAAATGAAGCAACTACGACACACATATTAACCAATAATTCAAAATTCAATATAGTCGAACACATGGCGAATGCCAGAAAAATCTTAATATCGGTATCGATCTTTCGCTTGGAAACACTCGACGCAACGAGCCAAAGACAACAGAATCGTAGTTACCCCCAGCCTCGCCTCAAATTATAAGTTTTTCGCCGGCGAGTTCCATCGGGACGAGCCAATATTGGTGCACCGAGTGATTTTAATTTTACACTTAAGGGAATCGACGTTATCGGGTTTGCTCAAGGGGCTCGTCTCATTTTCTTCGCCGCCCTCTCTCCCTCTCCTTTTCTCCTCCTCCACTTTCTCCGTTCGCGCGAAAAGTCGTCGAGTGCCAGCTCGTAATCACTCCTCTATCGCCTGGAACCAGCACCGCGGAAGAAGGAAACGATCGTAATCGATTCTCCTGGCAACTCTCCTCGATCGATTAACATCCTTAATTACCCCGTTTACATTCTTCTCCTGGGAAATCGACGCTGGACAAATTGACGAACAATCTCGCGTACGAATCTCCGTTTCGATCCTCCTATGATTAAGCTGATGGCTCTTTCGATGGAGCAGGTAACGACAGAATGGTAATTTACGACAACAAGGTAATTGTTTCCGTTCCTCTGTGGTTTCCTCAGCCCCGGGAAACCTACTCTTTCGTTCGGAAATTTTGCCTCTGGGAATAAACGCAATTTGTCCTGCGATTACAATTATCGCGGGAAACGCGAAGCAACGTCTGTAAACAAACGGAGAAACTCACTGGACACCTAACCGTAGCGAAGCAGTCGGAAAAGGATGGAACTGTTTAGGTTGGGGCACGTTCGAATCGGGAAAGGGACGCGGTTCCAAATTTACGTTACCCGGCACACGGGATGATACGCGAAAGAGCAGACGGATGGAGCGCAGGCAGTTTGCATAACTTAACGACCCTCGTAAAATTCGGCCACGCCGGATGTCGCCGTGATTTCCTCCAGGATTGTTACGCTCCTCAATTTCCTGCGATGCGAGCTAATGGACGCTTTACCACCGTTGTTCGCGGCTTTTCCACGTTAGTAGCGATTCTCAACGAGCTTCTAACGATCACAATCACACTCTCTATCGAACACAGAAATGTTAAAAATTGGAAGGAAAGTGATGCTTAAGGAACTGACACTTGGCACAATAAGAAAGTTCGTTCAAAGTTTCATTCCTCCATTCAAGCAATAAATAGCTTGAAATTTACGTAAGCTGTGAGAATTATGCGTGGATGTGACAGTAGCTTCCTGCGTGGTGACGGAGCATGGTCACTCGAGCCGCCTGCATTTCCATCGAAGATTCTGCGATTGTCCGCGCATCGTTCCTGATCAAGATGCAACGACGAGCCGAAGGAGACCTTAGCGGCAGAAAAATGGGAGGAGCACTTCCTGTTTTCCTACCGATCCTCAAGACCGTGACTCTGACGACACTCTCTTCTGTTTGTTATGACTACGAGTGCTGATAGAGTAAGCCGACGAAATGCGCGGAAAAGAAATGTGATTCATTGCAGAAAAGAGATACATCGATATTTGTGATATAAAACGATAATTTGGAGGAGCGTTTGTTGCGACTGGAATCGTGTGTTGTTTAGCCGTAGAAGCCGTCACAGCGACAGACTGTCTGGCTGGTAAAAGTCCAAATTGATCGTATACGAGGGGGACGAGGTATTAGCATAATCCAATGACTCGGGAATACATTCCCGATTTCCTCTTATACGCTTCAATCACGGAAACGGCTGACGTACTTGCAACGGACCACCATGAATAATGAAACGTACAATATTGACAGTGTGCACCGACAAACCGTTTAATTATTCAGACTTAGTCTTTCCCGGCGATTCCTTCTCTTCGTTATTTAACAAACACCGCCAAGGACGCGAGGAAAGAATCGCGGGACGAAAAAAGGAGTGGAAAAAATCGCTGTATCATTCATGAGACGTGAGACACTCTCGCTGGATCTCTATTGTAAAACTTCTTCTTCGTCTCGTTAAAATAAACAATCCTTCTGGTTGTGTTTCTTGCAAAAAAAAAAAAAAAAAGACACCATTTCTATACCTCCAATTTGATTTCAATGGGTTCGTTTCCATCGTTCCCTCTCGTGTTTTCCTCGCAAAGAAGCAGAGATTTGCGGTTCGTCGTAAAATCCGACCACCTTCCATATCGATTACTATTCTACCTTCTACGTTGGAAGGTTACACAACGCGGTGTCCCCGTGTCCTAGAACCGTCCACCTTGTTTACGCCGTATTTCCACCCCCTTACGAACCATTGTTTCGGGGTCTGTTTCCATCGAACCGTGTTTTCCCTTTGGAAATTCGCCGATGATCGACGCACAACCACCAAGGTCACCTCTCTCTCTTAGACCCATCGATCACCGTGCATTTACTACCTCTATTTATAGCGGTAATCGGTAGGAATCTTTATGTAACGCCGCTAACGGAACTTTCTGCACCAGACTCGACCTACTTTTCTTTTCACGCTTCCACGGCTAGAGCCGATTTCGTTTAATTAGCCGCCGCGCCGTACGGATATCTTATCCGACCAGAAATTCCACGCGTGCTTCTTGCCAGCTCTGTCCCGTTCGCTGCTCGTGGTCGATGAAATTTAGCGAACGGGACGCGTTTTCGAGAGGGGACTACAGAGCTGCTGGGAAATTTTCGGAGCTGTCATAGGTCAACCCATTCGTTGCTTTGGAAATATGTTTGCACTGTGTTACTGAAGGCTCTTCGACACCTCGGAGACACCTTAATTTAACCATAAGCAGGTATCTTACTTGCGTGCTCGAATGAGAATTGACCGGAATTTAGTATTTATTACAGACGCGACGATCGGTTAACACGTTGGTCACCTGTGATCAGAGATTGTTTCCTCGACTGTGGTCGTCGGTGACCGGAGGAATATCGTCGACTAAAAATTTCGAACGTCATAGCTAACTAGAATAGCTTTGAACAATGAAAATTTTCTTCTGGCCCCCTGAGGGTAATATGTAAATCTAGCGTGGCAGTGGACGTGTTAATAAACAGCAAATTCTTCTGAAAGTGGAAGTGCGCCAAAAGCGGTCTGCGTACTGAAAGGGTTAAAGAGACAATTCCTTCGTCGCGTAAAGGGATGATTTTCTAATTGACACCAGTCGAGTTTTTTTTTTTTAAATTTCCAATGGAGGAAGGGAAGAAGCAACAAGTCAAGGAATGGAGGTACGGTAGTTCCGTTGGAGAAGGATGCTCGGTTATTACAGGTTCGACCGCGTCGCACTTATGTCACGTATCTCTGTTTGCTCTTACCCCTGTTCTGCCCTCGATTCCACGGGCCTCTAGGCCATGGCCGTCGAAAAAGAAGACGGAGTAACGGTGGAAAAGGTAAACTAGACGATTTACACGAGCAAACGCACGCGTACCGCCTGCATGTTGCAGATAAGTTACGCTCGTAGTCGTTAGCTCGCTCTTTCCGCCCTGTTTCCATCTCTCTCTATCTCGCCACCCCCGATCTCTCTTTCCTCCGTTGCACTTAACGCCGCGACTAAATTTACTCGGGAATACTTGTTTCCAGCGGTTGCCCCCTTGTCAGGTTCGTTCTCCGCTGGTGGAGCACACAGATTCTTCTGAAACTGAGCGTTAGTGAGGATCATCGTGCGATACTTCCAGGTGAGTAAGTGCGCAATTGGGAAAGTTTCAGGAAGAATCTTTATTGTTTGTCAAAATGTGGCGGAGGGGAAATTTTTGTAAGTTCTTGAGAGAAAGAAGGTTTGGAGGGATTCGAGAACCTGTGATCTTCAGGTTTTCTTGATTCTCTGCCACGGACGCAGCGTATGTAATAAATTATCACGAATCTTCCGTGACTGAGTCGGTGGCACGCGACATGTCTCTTCCCGAACTCTGGACAATAGATTCTGGACCGCATACGCTGCGTCTGTGACACCGAACGCGTTAACCACACAGTCAACACCGCCTTCTCGCTTTCTTCTATTATCATACGGGCTTCCTATTGCTCCTCAAGTTACTCCCAAACAATTCCGCCAATCGTCCTATTCTCCGGTGGTACCGAACGCGTTAATCGACACAGTCAACGCCTCTATTTTCCGATGATTCTGCCAGTCGAAGAATGAGAATTTTCATGAACTCTCAACTCAAACGTGTTACCCAAATTCTCCAAACGGACTAACTTAGTCAACGCCCATCTCACTTTCTTCCACCGTCACACAGCCTTCCCATTCCTCCTCAAATTACTCCCGACTAATCCTTCAAACCGTACCACCGAATATACCAAATTTCCAAAGCCCCTATTCTCAAATCACTCCCCAATTTTCCCCCCACAATTCCCCTCCCCTCGTCGAGTAAACACTCTAAACTCGCCCGGTGTCTCTCCGCAATGCGAAAAAGGGCGTGTAGGTGGGGGAGGGACGTATACGCGAGGCCGCGGGCAAGGGGGTTGAAACACGAGAAACGTATCGCGTCCTCGTGTCCCGTCGACGACGCGTCGCGGCGCGGCGGTTCCACGTGGCTGAAAGAGAGAAGTTGCGAGCGGACCTGGCGAGGGCTGTGCACCGAGCGTAAAGGGAGCCGGTCCCGGTGCAACAAGTACGCAATTCAGGAAAGTTGCGCCGCGTCGATAAGGCAATTATTCGGTTGCGCCGCCTCGCGAGAACAATGCCTTTTGTCGGATGAGGCAACAACGGGGTTATGGAAGACGGGGGCCACGGGGAGGAGAAACGTCTTTATGCGAGACGCAGCCAGACACCTGTATATCGAGAGGCGGAGAGTCGGGAGCTTTCTTCAAGCCATTTGTCCCTCTGTCACTTCAACGGGAACATTTTTCCTCGATTTATCTAGGAACTTTTGTTTTCACGTCGAACAGAACTCGATAAGCTGCTTAAAAACGAGGTCACGCTCGTAAAGACTTCTCGGGTAGAAAAACACCTCTGCTTTTCAAAGAGACGCGCGATAATTTCGGTTATTTATTAGGGACCCGGTGTTTCTTTCAGATTGTTTGCGCGATTCCACCGATGACTGGACTCGGGCATTTCTGCCACGGATGATTCGTCCCCGTTCTTTCCACGAATTCCTCCTCTCGCTGCGATTTATCGCCCGTTGTGAATCAGCCCCGATACGCGATTTTATCGTAATCACGGCAACTTCGGACAGGAAACGGGAACCTAATCTTCCACTCTCGTGGAAGCTTCCTTCGCGTCGAGATTAAGCTTGGTTAGAAAACACGCCGCTGTGAACAGTATGATTTCACGAGCGTGCTTTATCTGTACCAGTTCAATTATTCCTTTCGCGATACAATCGCCGAGGGAAGAAAGACAGTTTTCAGAAACTGCAGTTGCGCACGTTCCACGCTGTTTCGATCCGGAACGAAAACGAAAACAAACCGCCCGAAGGAATTTCCATGTTCCGTGCTTAAGAGACAGCTGTCTTCTCAAGTGCGCGGGTTATCTAGAGGTCTGCCTTCTTCGTTCTCGTTATTAATTACGAGAGAAAGAAAAAACACCAAGGAATCGACCGCGTGATGAACGTTTGAAAATAACTCGCGTGACAGTGTGTCGTCAGCTCTTGAGGACGCACTTTAAACGAGCAAAACGAACATTCTGCACGAGAAGTTCGATATAAAAAAAAAACAAAAAACGAAGAATAATCTGTTATTAAAAGATAAGCACGCAGCGGCGTGGAAGCTGGAATATTTTGCCACGGAGAGAGAAGCTCGGTGTGAAACGTGACGAGGTTTCACGGAGGTGTAAGATCGCGTAGGACGAGGTCGAAAGAAAGGGCGAGGAAGGGCTCGATCCCCTGTCTCGTGGCGAATCGCTGGGAATTCGTCTTCTCGTCGGCACGTACGCTCATTTCGCGTTTTTCCAGCAGCCGCGTTTTTCAACATCGACGCCGGCGTAAATAAGGACGCCTTGTAAACGTGACCTTTCTCGTCCCTTTGTCTCGCCTTTTCCCCTTTTCACCGTGTATATATATATATATATATTCCTCGAAGGAAACGAAGTATCCTGGGATCTACTTACGATCACGGGATTGCATGCAACGCTAGAATCGCTGTCCGGGTCCTGAAAGGAAGAACAAAAGAGAGCCTGGTGAATGAAGTGTCTTTCTGCGCGTAAAAAAGTAAGTGATGCGACGAGAAAGGGTGAAACTTACCTTTTCTATTTTAGAGATTCTTTGGAAAAAGTGTTAACACATTAAGGACCGCTCACGAGTTTTCTCGTGTTTCGCGCCCCATCTGTCACGGACCGCTCACGAGTTTTCTCGTGTTTCGCGCCCCGTCTGTTACGGACGGATCACGAGACAAACCCGTGTTTTCTACACGTTGTCTTTAGATGTCAATTACTTTGATACATTGTATCTACTTTGTCCATTTAAGTGTTTACATCAATAGTCAATGTATTAACCGTTTTCGTCTCATCCACACCGAAGAGATCAATCCCATTGGTGGAAACCGTACAGGTCAAGCTATGAAAGACTGTATAAATGCACGAACCCGAAATAAAAACAGCTTAGTCTCAGAGAAAATTCGACACGTTGCATTGCATTTTGGTGATTCGAATAGTCTTCGTCTTCGAAGCGAATCAAGATATATATGTAAATTTTGTATGGTTCCTCTTCATAGAGAAAAATCTTTCACGCAATATCATACTTTAAAAAAGTACTAGAAACTTTGGTAAAATTGATTTTTAAATAAAATTTTATGATAATTATTAAAAACCAATTTTTTTTAATAATTGCCTAAAATACATCCTATTTTACAATTTCTAAAAATTTCGTAAAAATTTATTTTTTAAGTAAAAAAGTTATGATAATTATTAAAGAACAATTTTTTTTCAATAATACCTAAGATGCATCCTATTTTACAATTTCTGAAAGTTTCGAAAAAATTGCTTCATAAATAAAAAAGTAATGAGGATTTTATCAAGATTATTAGAAATAATAGAAACTTTTAGAAATAATACTATGCGATTTCTGTAGTTTATTGTTTTTTTACTTTTGTTTACCGAAGGGTTAAACCCGTATACTAATAAATAAAATAAAATAAAATAAACAAATTATTACTGACGACTAATTTTCTGAATATTCATTATTAAATAATTTTTAGTTTCATTCGGTGTAAAGCAATTTAATACACAATTCTTTATTTTATTACTGTCTTACTTTGAAATTTCCTGACTAAAAAGTGGCCTGAGTTGAATAACACTGTAAATCCAACGATTTTACTTTAATCATAAAAAACTGACGATAAAAATTTGACCATAATTAGGGATATATGAACGTTCATGTAGGTTAGCATAGCTGCGTTTAAATTAGAAATAACTACGCTATAAAATAAGTAGCGTTGATGACACACGTATCATTCGTACATAAAACCTACTTTCTCAAGAATCTCGAAATAGTGATTTTTGGACCTGCGCCGTTCTCCAACTCACCGGTTTCAATAGGAGCAGCGAGTTTAGGGTAGGTGCACTTCAGTTCGCTTTGTACAAGTTTCTTAAACAGAGGTGCTCGGGTCGCAAACAAATTCTTTTCTTCTATTTTCAATACTCCGAAGGTTTTCCTCCTTTCTTCAGGAACTGTTAAACCCTCATTAGCTAAAGTAGCAAGCCAAACAGAAGCGGGCAGGAGTGATGTTCGTCAAAAAGTTCCTCGCTGTATACAGGAAATGGGGGGTTGCTTTGGTGATCCTGAACAACTTCCTGTTAAACCCTCATTAGCTAAAGTAGCAAGCCAAACAGAAGCGGGCAGGAGTGATGTTCGTCAGAAAGTTCCTCGCTGTATACAGGAAATGGGGGGTTGCTTTGGTGATCCTGAACAACTTTTTCCTTATCCAAAATGTAGTTTGAAGCTTCGTTTTCGAGTTATTAACGAAAAACACCTGTATATACCTGGGCTACTCGAGCTGTTCCATTGAAAGGCACTTGAAAGAAATTGCCAGAGAATACGTAGACGAAACTAGTGGACGGACACGGGAAAACGTTACTGGACCCGCGCGGAGGATCTTCCGAGTGCGTGCAAATAAGGATCGGACGCAGGCGTGGCGCAATTCGACGGAACGCGACGCAAAACCGAAGGAACGGGCCGGAGAGAGAGATGTATTTTCGGTGCGGACGTGTGGGCAGATAATAAGGCGCGGCAATAAACGGATTTACGGTGGTTCGGGGAAGGCTAGGATTTCGGGAATCGATCTCGACCGCGGACTACTTCGACCAGTCGATTTCGGGCTAATTATACGATCCCTAACGCGTTCTGCACGTCGTCGGCCGCAGTTTGACCCTTTGCAGGGCTATGTCGAGTCGACATTTTTAAATACGCGCCTACCTGTCATATTTCGCAATATTTCTGTTTTTTTTTTTACTTAGGATAAGCAACGTTACACGTAGCGGAGAGTCGTGCAGTACCCGGCACTCTGAGTTTTTGTGCTACAACTTGGGCTAATGTTGGTAAAAATGAAATTTCAAAAAAGTAATTTGTAGCACAAAGGGTGCTCTCTAAAAGGGGACGAATGGTTTTTCTTAAATTTTCTCATAAAGGTGCAGCGAACGAAAAATTGTCGTACAGTACCGGCCAGCTACTTAGTTGGTAGATTTAAAGGTCTAAGTAATAAATAACGTTAGTAAAAATCGTTTAAAAATAGAATAGAACTTTTATTTAGGCATCGATATTTTCTTCATCCGTACACTCCGCGTGAGCTCAACCATGGCAGCTACGAAAAGTAACTTTTGTCGTACGGAACACCAGCGTAAACGTTAAACGTCTTAGAACTCTGGTAATACTGAAGAAAAAAGAACGTCGCCGGAATACGTTGCTCAGGGCTATGGTATTCATTTGTTTTTCCATCAGTAGTGCAGTCAACTAACAGCATAAGCGAGATCTAGCTTTGGCCGGTACTGCACGACTCTCCCCTATGTGAAGCAACTGTTTACGTTGCTTCCTATTAACCAATTGTCCTTTGAAGTACGTTTTAGATAAAATATTTCAAATAATGCGGAACTATTGGAAAGAAAATGTATAATAAAAGAAATTGGAAAGGGTAAAAGAGTGCAAATTGTCGTCGTTAGTTCTTACGCTAATTCGCATCATTTATGCCTCTATTATTGAACGAAGTGCTGGAAATTGTTTTTTCGAAATTACACGTGTCAAACGTGTTATCATTTTTCAGTTTCGATCCATTTCATAGTATACAGCATATACACTACCGGCCAAAAGTTCGGAACCACCTCCCACTTTTCGTCAATATTAAATCTGCTGCTAATTTTTTATAGATTTCAAGTTTATCTCAATTCAACTTTTATCAATTTATCTCATATCAATTGATTCGAACGATAACTTTTTTCTGGAAATTTTTGTGCAAATTGCAATGCTCGGTGATTCCAAACTTTTGGCCGGTGTATGTGCATATAACATAGGTTGACCAGTTTGCAAGGTGGCAGAAAAACGTTGAAATACCTTAATTGTTACGACGTTAAGACAGCTTTAATAATTTAGTCAGGTAGTGAAATACTTGTGTTACCAAATAGAGTAACCGTTACAATGACATTTCGCCCACGTAATTTATTAACCCTTTCGTTGCTATTGGCGCCTATAGGCGTTTCGAGAATTCGATCGCGCTGTGTTGCAGCCTTGTGGTACACTTCCACCTTAATTTAATAAACCGAATTTCATCCTTTACACACACCCATCTTAATTTAATAAACCGAATTTCGAAACAACCAATTTCATTCCCGTGGTTAAAAATGTCGAAAATTCGTCGCAGTGAAAGGGTTAAAACTCGAAACCTGAAAAACTGACCTACCAACCACGCGTTAAGCAACCTAAACTTCCTCAATTCGACAAATAACCTCGCTGATTCCTCTTAATTTCTCTGGTACGATAAGAATTTCCACCGGTCGCAATTCCCCAGCTAAGTATCTCCGAGAAAAAGCGAATTTTCTCAAGGAAAGCCGATCTCGTTCTCCGCGCGCGCGAGCCTAAACGAAAGCCTGTCTAAAAATTGATTCCGTCTGTTTACCTGTCTTTCGTAAATCACCGCCGCGCGTTTCTTCTCCCGCGAATAGTTTCTCGGAAGAAGAAAAAAATTTGCCCGTCCGTTTGTCGGTGGCGCGATTGCGTAAACCGGAGAGAGTGGCTCTCGATGAACGCCTCCTAAAAGACTTGATAATAAAAGACGGGATCTCGTTTGGCGTTCGAGGAACGCGGGGATTCGCGGAAAGAAAACACAACTGTTCGCGTTTCCCGCCGACTTTAAGACACCTTCCTCCACTTGGGCCGATGTATTTCTGAACGAGGCTTCGTCGTTTGCTTGTTCGAACGTGCTTCTGTTTTCCCTACTCGACCCTCTTTTTACGCCGTAAACATACCTACGGATATCACCGAGACTTTCAGCTTAATGGGATGACTCGTTGAATGTGTAATTACGATGGTGCCCCGTTAATCGAGAGACGGATCGACTTGTTACGTACGTTTATCGGTGCAGAGTTTGCTGGTTTCGGCGATCGAGACTGAAACGAGGTATGTTTTACAGCGAATAGAAAATGTATAGTTGGTGGAAGGGATGTGGCGGGGTCGTAAATCACGACTTGGCTGATCTAGCTACACCGAAGGTCTCGCGCTTCTTATAGAAGTTTCCCAAATTTTAAGTCACAGGCGGCTAAGTTACAGCTGCGACTGGATCAGTATGAACCTTCAATTACCTGTCTTTCCTATTTTCATCAAGTTTTTCAATATACCGCAAGGGGAAAATCGGAAATGAGTTGACTTCGAACTGCCCTGAGTTCCGTATTTCTCTCGAATTGCTATTTTGGCTCTCGAATAATATGTATTTTGACGCCCAAATATCGTTTCCACCGACTATACACTTCACGCAGCCCTGTCTGAGATTTCAATTTTGACGTCTGAGCGAACTTATCACTTCGCTATATTTCTTCCATCGACTGTACTATTCTACGTTCTTCCTATCGTAATAGTCAACGCGTATCGATGGATCTCCTGCGTTGTCGAAGGTTTCACGAAGCTCCTAGGCACATTTCTACGAAGCACTGTACCGGTATTGCATCGTAAGAGTTGCTCTTAAATGGTTCGAAATTGCCGGGCACTGTCGTGACAAAATTGTGGATCGAGGACTCGTGGTTTCCTGGAGCGAGGCACCGATTTCTAGGTGCACCTTAGCGTTATCTTTCGCAAGTGGTTTCACTTATGCAAATAATTCGAACGAGAGAGAGAAAACGGGTCGTCGCCGTGTCGAGGGATCCGATTGCAACGAAATTAATTATCGCTGCCGGGTTTATCTGACGATCGGCTTCGTCCATGGATTTATTCGTCCCCGAGCGGAGAAAATAGGCGTTATTTCGCGATTTATAAACACGCGGGGCAACGGTGAAAGCGAATTTTTTCCGCCTGTTGCGGCATGCTTGTTCGATGACAAACGACTCGCGAAATTCACCTCGATTCCCCTTTGTGCTCTGCAATAACAACCTGTGGTACACGTTGTTACATTAATCGTACATCGGGAAACGTTTCGTCTACTTGCAGCAGAGGGGGAGAGAGAGAGAGAAATAAAGAAAGAGAAGTTCTATCCACTTTCTACGAAACTGTCAATCTCCCATCGAACGAAACGTTGAAACAATGGCAAGAATCGCGAACGATAAATCATTCTTATCGAAAACCTTTCTACATCGAACGAAAGCTGCGTCGTTGAAGTCGACTTCAACCGTTCTACAACTCTCCTGCGCTCTTGTGTGTCGCGGTAGAGAGAAACTTCGATGTAACGACATACCACAAAAAACGTTCTACAAAACGACGAAACGGTCTCGTTAAAAGACACTCTCTATCTGAAAAAATAAAAAAGACACCGCTGTAAGCCTACTTTAACGAACACCGTGGACTCGATTCGAGTTGACGATAAACGTGAAAGAACTGTCGGTAAACGGTGGATAAGTATGGGACAAATGAAACGAGGAAATGAAGAGGAAATTTGAAGCGAAGGAAACAATAGCCTGTGAATCAAATGATTCGGAGTTTATCCGAAACGGGTGAATAAACAGCTCTGAGAAGAGGGATTAAGGAGCGCACGTGCGTGTGGTGCACGGTGAACGTCGTTGTAGAAAGCGGACGCGGTCGAAATAAAGATGGAGGGCCTCGTGCACGGATCAGGATAATCGGATGAAGCCGTCTGGCCGTGCTCAGAGGCCGCCGGAGACGTGATGGATGAAAGGTGTTCCAGTTATGTGGATTCCGTTGCGCGGGATGATGAATGAACCGCAGCAGCCGGAGGCTCTCGAATTTCAGCCAACGGAGCAAAGAGAACGTGGACCAGCGAGACAACGAACGCCGTGATTTCTTCTCGCGACCGATTCCTGTGAAATTCTCCTATTCGATCCTCCCTTGTTCCTTATCGTGTATTAACACTTAGGTAGGTTTTTTGAAAAATTTTGGAGAGTGCTTGGGACGAAGTGAGTGCTATGGACTCACACGATGTATTAACACTTAGGTAGGTTTTTTGAAAAATTTTGGAGAGTGCTTGGGACGAAGTGAGTGCTGTGGACTCACGCGGTTAATTTTTCAAAAATAGTTTGAAGAGTGCTTATTTTGGTTAAGGTGAGTGCTATGGACTCACACGCGTTAGTCTCTAAAATATTTGAAGGCGAGTGCTGTGCACTCACACGCGTTATTTTTCAAAATATTTTAAGGTGAGTGCTATGGACTCACACGAGTTATTTTTCAAAATATTTGAGGTTGAGTGCTATGGACTCACACGCGTTATTTTTCAAAATATTTTAAGGTGAGTGCTATGGACTCACACGAGTTATTTTTCAAAATATTTGAGGTTGAGTGCTATGGACTCACACGCGTTATTTTTCAAAATATTTTAAGGTGAGTGCTATGGACTCACACGAGTTATTTTTCAAAATATTTTAAGGTGAGTGCTATGGACTCACACGCGTTAATCTTTCAAAATATTTGAGGGTGAGTGCTATGGACTCACACGCGTTAATCTTTCAAAATATTTTTAAATGAGTGCAATGGACTCACACGCGTTATTTTTCAAAATATTTTAAAATGAGTGCTACGGACTCACACGCCCAGTTTTTAAAAAATATGAACAGTACTTGAGAAATCCGAAATTCCTTCTATGAATACACGAGATAGACACCTCTCCATTCGAATATCAGCTTTAGGCCACGAGAGAAAAGAATCGTGATTTCTTTCCACGATCAATTCCTACGAAATTCTATTCGATCCCCCAATAATTCGATATTCGAACGTTTAATACACTTCCCAAGCGATGAAACGATAATCAATTGGAGCAAACTCGAATAATTCACTGTCACATATAAAACTATAGCTATCTCGAAAGATTAGTAAGAGTGATAATTGTCAAAGATAGGTACCTTCTCCGTAATTCAGCAAATCGGTATTCCACAGCTTGTAACCAGTGAATTCAGCATAATTGCAAACGTCACTAAACACGATACGCAATCACCACGCGGCTATCACATGATCGCGCTTCAACTGAAAGCTATCTCATCGAAGATTTGATTATAAATTGACGTTATAGGAGGCAATCAGGCGCGACAACGAGTATGAAACAATAACAATAGTGGGAAATTGATGCTCGTCCACTTCTAATTCCTCGAATCTACGGCTTCTAAGATCGTTAACAGTAGAACCGTCGGCCGGGTCAAAAGTGACCCAGTAGAAACTTTCCAAAAGTGAATCTTTACTTAACTAAGACCGAACTAAAATCGAACGTTCACTTTCTCTTTAGGAATATCGCTAATGGGTCACTTTTGACCCAGCCAGACTTTCCACCGCCAAATCATTCTTTAAACGTCGAATTCCCTATTAAATCACCGAGTCACATATTCGTAAGGGAATCACAACAGGTCGAATCTATCATCGTCCCCGGACAATCAGCTTGTCTCACTCAAATTGCAATTCTCAATCTTCCACGAATCTATTTCACCGGGAAACCCACCCTCGTCGAATGTTTCTCCGCGGCAAGGAGCGATCCGTCAAATTATTCGCGACAGCCAGTGGACCACACACCACCTCACCGCCGTCTCCCAGAAGCTTTCCTTCGTGTGCCACGGTGCAGGAGAGCTAAAACCTGGGAACACCCCATTATTGCCGGAAATTCGGCGTCGGTTTGACAGATTGGCTGCTCACGAGACTTAGCATAGTTGAGGTGTGCTATAAGCCAGCAGGAACACGTCGCCGCGTCCCGCTAAGGTTTCACTATTATTGGCTAACCGATAGGTTACCGTGTCAATCTGTCTAGACTGACACGTGTCGCGTGATCGATAACCAGCCCCCTCAGATCGTCGTGCCTTCGATCAGCTTCTTCGTGGCTTGCCGAGGGGGAGAAAGAACCTCGATAAAATGCTCTTGTGTTTTGTCGGAGGAATCGAAATGGGATTTTCACCGCCCCCTTTGATGTCGCCGCGAAAGGGTTGAAGTATCCGTTTAGAAGCCAAGCGAGGGAAAATCTTTCCATCGTTGAAATTTCTATTCCCAGTAAATAAACACCAAGAAACTTTTCCACGATTTCATCCGATAGAGCAGCCTATGATGGACAACGTTTCTCTCGGCAGAGGAATTTGGTTAGCCGTGATTATGTAGATCCTGTCGAGACAATGAAGCAACGAAGGCCAAACACGTTGTTTTCGACACTCGACTCGCGGGAATGACGCACACGTCGGTAAAGACACTTCGCAGAATCGCGTTTGAGACGCGAGGACACGTTGACGAGGCCGGTAACGGGTTCTCGCAACAATGTCGCCGCTCCTCCCTCGAGAATCCGATAAATATATATATATTCGTTGACGGTAGGAAACGAATCAGCGTGGAAACTGTGCAGTGCAACGTGAGAGGAAACAGGGGCAGTTGAAGTATATTTCGAGCGATAAAGTTGGAAAGTTTATCGGGACGTTGGAGCGAGATAGCGTCTGGGACCAAGTGAAACCGTCGAGGGCGAACATTGAAAAATATTTAACTGGTCGAACATGCCGGAGATAAGTTTAAATACAGACGGACACGCTATTCAAACAGGAGGCAGGCGTAAATGCTTCGTTAAACATTTTGGACAGGTCGGCCGGGCCTATCGGGCTCGCGTTAAAGTGTACCCAAATATTTTAGGCACACTTGACCGCGTGGAAATATCGAGAAACTGCCTCTCGCGCAGTCGATGTTCCGAAATATTACGAAAACGCGCGGACCAGAGGGTACCTGACGGGCTCTCGATCGGGAATAGAACAATTCCACGTGGATTTTCGCCGGTGAAAATGAACAAAGGAGAGTATGGAGTGAAGAAGAAAAATAAACGGAAGAAGAAAGAACGTCTGTGTACAGGATATTTGGGACGAAGTTGTGGGAAAATGTTAACGACGATCCTTGGCGAGTTCGTGAACTCAGGGTCGTCGAAACGGTGCATCGTCGAGTTTGGTAGGCGACCGATGACGTAATTCATAAATATTCCCCGACAATTGGCCTCCTCCGGATCCGCTTTCTCCCCTCCGGTCGCGGCCGCTGTCCGGGAAGCGCTTAAGAGATTAAACCGGACGGTTCAAAGTTCTTGTCTCCCGTGTAAACACTTTAATGGAGGCCAGGAGCGGGCGTGCACCTGTTGCGCCGTGACCGAAAAATATTTCGAGCTCACCGGCCGGCCATCCTGTCGCGGCACCGGCCGTCGCTTTTTCCCGCCGCCCTCCTCCACCCGTTAATAAAATTCCCTTGAATTCTCACGCCCTCTACTCCTTCACTGTCGGGCACTCGGCTCGTGAATCTTTTTCAAACTTCTTCTCTGCTTCTCCGGCGAAAGGAACATTTTTCCCTCCTCCTCTTCGTTCTTTCTTTCTTCGCGAAATTTTTCTTTTCGCAACGTTTGCAGCGATCGATAAGAGAGAGGCGATTCGTTAATCCGAGGATATTGATTCCCGAAATCCCGGCTAGTTTCGCAGATGGACGCGATAGAGATGTCGAGTAGCTCTTATTTTTAGCACGCCTCCGGTAATCGCCGTTTCGAATCGTAAATAATTCATGTAACATCGATTACTTTCGAGGAAGCGGCCCCGAAGAGGGGAATATTTCTGGCGATTTTCGTTCGACCGATGTTCGATCGCGTCGTAAATTCCCCCGGTTATTAGGTTTCATTATCTGCTCGGTGAGATCTCCGATATTTATTCAGGCAGGATATTTTCAAAAGAGAGAGAGAGAGAGAGAGATTGGTCAGCTCGCGCGTGTGTGCGTGCGTGTATATACGCGTCTCTTGCGATCGGGCAACAAAATTGCAAACGCGGGAATTATGCAAACGAAGAAGCCGATAATTCGCGTTTATTTATAGACGTAATTACGCGAGCCGCTTTTTCCACTCTGCTTGCCGGTAATTTACGATGATTTTTGCGAAACCGCGATTCACGGTAAATCGTAAATCAACGCCGCTTTCGATTCCGCCGCAGCTCGTCGCGTGCCGCCATCTTTTTTTCTTCCCGCTGGCACAACAATACAGATGACGCAACAATAACTGCACATTTATCATCGGCATCTTGCTTATGAATAATTACGTATTTCATTTGGCCACAATGTAAATGAAATAATTGCCGAGCCTGATAAAAACCGGAAACCACGGCCGCCATCTTGCGGAACCGCTGCAGTCCCAGCGCTTTTTCCGTTGCTTAACTCGTTGCAACACTGTTGCCGCGAAATGAAACACAGAGGAGAAACAGTCGGACGAGGAAATTGGATATTTTACATTTTCGGTGGAATTACGATTTTAACCCTTTCGTTACTATCGGCGCCTATAGGCGTTTTGAAAATTTCGAGCCTTTGCGTACTTCTACCTTAATTTAATAAACCCAAGTTTAAAAGGGTACGCCCAAAGTAAGAAATTGTGCAGCCGCGATTAAAAATTCACCGTCACCGACCTTGCGCGTTAAAATCTGCGGTACATACGCCGTGAAAGCACTTTCCGACGCTAGTCGCTCGTTGCGGAGCAACTTTTCCACGGAATAAATCAGCCAATATCTTACAAAACGGGTACAATTAGCTCGAGATTAGCGGCGCAGAGAAAATGTCGCGGAGCAAAACAGCTGAATGTAAATTCCACGGGATGATTGCGTTGTCACCGAGAGGTGTCGTGTCAGCACGATCGGGGATCGATCTCTCGCGTAAGAGAGAAAAGACTGTTAGGCGGAGGAAGGACGAGAGAAAGAGGGGAAGAAAGGATCGAGGGAGATCTAACGATTATTTCGAAACCATAAATCATCCGGCAACGAAACCGGTTCCAGTCGATTCATTGACGACTACAGCGCGGTATTTCCGATCAATGAATTCCAGGATACCGTAAATCGCGGCTCGTGGACAAATCGTCCCTGTCTCGCGCTCGACTCTCGCATCGCTGCCTGCCGATTTCGATTCTAAATCGAACTTGCCCGATCTTTCTTCTGCTTCTTGCTTTTCGTTACTATGTATTATGACAGCCTTGTTAACCCTTTGCACTCGGGGGCCCTTTTTTCAAAGGAAGTAGCAAAAATTAGTGTAATTTTTTCAAGCTAATATTTTCATTCACGGAGGTCCATAGAGTTGCCTCGAATGGTAAAATGGTAAATATCGAATTTGTCGTGTCCTCAAACACGAAACGTTGACGCGACCCACGACCCCCCACGTTGTCCTGCGGCGCCGGTCTCTACCTGCCAATAGAAACTCGCGAAAGGCACCTTACTTCGGGAAAGGCGTTGATTGGCCCTTTCCTCGAACCTACAGCTACGGGAAAATATATATTGTAAGAATATAGATCACGGGAGTGATAGGTAAAGGTGGTGGTCGATTAATCAGACAAGTAACCGTGGGCGGTTTTGAACTCAGATTGACGTCTCGTACAATAATGTCCTTCGACAAAATTCCTCGTCAAGAGGACACCCTTGGCCTTCCTTAGCCTTCCCTCGAGGCAGAGCTCTCCTTAAGAAGAGGAAGCGCGGCAAAAAAAGGCACATGGCCCACTCGGGCGTTCGTTCATTTAGACTTTTCTAACAGTATAAGCAGCCTCGTTTAACATAGAATCAGTCAAAGAAAAGGGAGCCTAAGATCCACAATAAAGCAACTTATAACCGAACAACCACACTAAACATATTCGTGGCAATCTTCGTCCCATTCCCACTGGGTTGAAAAAACGAGCGTGACGCCTTGTAACCGAATAAATAAGAGCACGGTACGAAACAGAATTCATTTTCGATAATTCCGCGAACTAGCTAGCTGCTTCTAACATTTTCAAAAGCTACTATTTATCCGTCGAAACGATAAAACGAAACTCGGAGCAAGACACCGAGTTCGGAATGTCTAGATATAATCGACAACGATCTCACAACGACTTCCACTTATTTCCTATCAGCGACCGTGAAACGTGACGCTAAAATTTTCTCGCTCCTCTACGTGTCTCGATAGCAGTGACACACCGGCCTTCCCAATTTCGTCTCTCGAGCACGCACAGTTTGAACGGTGTACGTCGTTAATTAATCGAGAAAATGAATTTCGTCGTAGCCGGTCGCACTCGACCCGGCCGATAATAAATACAAACACCGGCTAATAGAACGAGAAACCTGGTATCGGCTGGCGATATCGCGCGGCACGATCGTCATGAAAAGTGACGTGTCGGGATCAATACGATAAGATCTTTATTGTTGAATGATCACCGGTAGTGCACTTTGTTCGACACACAAACGGCTAAAGCGCAGCGCGTGAAACCTCGAGATTAAAGTGTTTTGATCGCGGTGCGTGCTACGCAAATATTCCGGCCACTGACTCAACCGATCCTCTCTCTCTCTCTCTCTCTCTCTTCTTTATTTTCGATCTTCTCCACGGCTGATCCCTCTAATATGCCGATGACGTTGTCGCGTGAACACCGACGCCGCTTACCTCTTCGAAACGTTTCTTTTGTCGTATCTGTGCAATTAAACGTCGCTCTTCTCGGCGTCAATCAGCGAGGAGAGCTTATCGTTTGTTTCGTATCGAATCGAGGAATGACGAGGCGTTTCTGTTTGTGAAAAAGCACAAGTATCGCAAAGAGCGAAAAGAAATCGCGAGGTACGATTAGAAGGTTCGTGGAGAATTATCGAGAAAATTCCTCGTTAATCCGGCTATCGGGGACAATTTATGGAAATGTATTGTTGAAACGTTCAACGGTATTGTTCGTCTAATTTACGATTCACGCGTCATCGAAATTTTTCGCGCGTAGACGGCACGCGTCAATAGCCGAGGGCATCGCGATTGACGAACGTCAAACGAGTTTAATTATTCGCTGTACCTCTTGATTATAGACGTCGATTACTTTAGAATTTTCCAGCCGGCGGACGTCAAACCGTTGGAAGATGCCAGAAAGGGATCTCTCCGTTGATTGGATCGAGACTTCTGGCTGCTACAGATTAGAGTGTATAGACGAAGAATCATCACGAATAACAATCGATGAACGGATGAATAGAGACGGTTGGAAATGATCGTTCTACGGAGTGGAGGATATTCTATTACCATCGATCGAGCGACGTATCGACGGGGGAGGCCAGATGGGATGGATTATGTAGGAACGATTTGAAGGAATTAATTAGAAACGAATTCCACGATAATTTATGTAAACGTATTCCGGACCGG
>NW_017100307.1:1708337-1731711 GCF_001263275.1 Habropoda laboriosa | reverse complement strand
CCCGGGGGGGGGGGGGGGCGAAGTTGGCCATGCTTCTGCTGTGCAACATTCCTGCATAATGAATATCCAGAAAAGCAGAACCGATTGACGTTTATTACATAACGTTCGGCTAGAATTCCGGATCGCAACAAGTAGCGTGGCAACGTGGCTGTTGCATCAGTGAATTAACCAGGCGAGACACACGCACCATTACTCCCATCGAACATCGTGTTCCTCCGTACTAAACGTGTGTAATAATTACCGGAACGTTCAATTCGTACTTTCAAATTTCCCGCCGAATCGCTTTTCTGTGAGTGAACAAAATATTTGATGCGTAGTTTCTTTTTATTGGCAGTCGTTGACGTTGATGGGGTGGAAATTGACCTTCAAAGGTAAGAGTGGTGATTTTAAATTTAGTATTGGGAAATAGAAAATTCGTCAATTTATACTATTTCTCTATTTCTAATATTCGTAATCTTCAACTTTGAGAGCGATTTTCTCACCTTCGCTGTGGACGATTTTTAATATAAAAAAATACGTGTCGAATATTTTTTCGAGATCTACGACATACTTAAATTTCATCAAAATCGGTGATTAATCACTTTGAAATAATCTCTTGAAAGTATGTTCACTATCTTCAACTTTGAGAGCGATGTTCTCACCTTCACTGTGGACGATTTTTAATATAAAAAAATACGTGTCGAATATTTTTTCGAGATCTACGACATACTAAAATTTCATCAAAATCGGTGATTAATCACTTTGAAATGATCTTTTGAAAGTATGGTTGTTACGCTCAACTTTGAGAGCGATTTTTTCCTCTTCAATGTAGACGATTTGCAATATAAAAAAATACGTGTCGAATATTTTTTCGAGATCTACGACATACTAAAATTTCATCAAGATCGGTGATTAATCACTTTGAAATGATCTTTTGAAAGTATGGTTGTTACGCTCAACCTTGAGAGCGATTTTCTCCCCTTCAACGTGGACGATTTTTAATATAAAAAAATACGTGTCGAATATTTTTTCGAGATCTACGACATACTAAAATTTCATCAAGATCGGTGATTAATCACTTTGAAATGATCTTTTGAAAGTATGGTTGTTACGCTCAACCTTGAGAGCGATTTTCTCCCCTTCAACGTGGACGATTTTTAATATAAAAAAATACGTGTCGAATATTTTTTCGAGATCTACGACATACTAAAATTTCATCAAGATCGGTGATTAATCACTTTGAAATGATCTTTTGAAAGTATGGTTGTTACGCTCAACCTTGAGAGCGATTTTCTCCCCTTCAACGTGGACGATTTTTAATATAAAAAAATACGTGTCGAATATTTTTTCGAGATCTACGACATACTAAAATTTCATCAAGATCGGTGATTAATCACTTTGAAATGATCTTTTGAAAGTATGGTTGTTACGCTCAACCTTGAGAGCGATTTTCTCCCCTTCAACGTGGACGATTTTTAATATAAAAAAATACGTGTCGAATATTTTTTCGAGATCTACGACATACTAAAATTTCATCAAGATCGGTGATTAATCACTTTGAAATGATCTTTTGAAAGTATGGTTGTTACGCTCAACCTTGAGAGCGATTTTCTCCCCTTCAACGTGGACGATTTTTAATATAAAAAAATACGTGTCGAATATTTTTTCGAGATCTACGACATACTAAAATTTCATCAAGATCGGTGATTAATCACTTTGAAATGATCTTTTGAAAGTATGGTTGTTACGCTCAACCTTGAGAGCGATTTTCTCCCCTTCAACGTGGACGATTTTTAATATAAAAAAATACGTGTCGAATATTTTTTCGAGATCTACGACATACTAAAATTTCATCAAGATCGGTGATTAATCACTTTGAAATGATCTTTTGAAAGTATGGTTGTTACGCTCAACCTTGAGAGCGATTTTCTCCCCTTCAACGTGGACGATTTTTAATATAAAAAAATACGTGTCGAATATTTTTTCGAGATCTACGACATACTAAAATTTCATCAAGATCGGTGATTAATCACTTTGAAATGATCTTTTGAAAGTATGGTTGTTACGCTCAACCTTGAGAGCGATTTTCTCCCCTTCAACGTGGACGATTTTTAATATAAAAAAATACGTGTCGAATATTTTTTCGAGATCTACGACATACTAAAATTTCATCAAGATCGGTGATTAATCACTTTGAAATGATCTTTTGAAAGTATGGTTGTTACGCTCAACCTTGAGAGCGATTTTCTCCCCTTCAACGTGGACGATTTGCAATATAAAAAAATACGTGTCGAATATTTTTTCAAGATCTACGACATACTAAAATTTCATCAAAATCGGTGATTTATCACTTTGAAATGATCTTTTGAAAGTATGGTTGTTACGCTCAACTTTGAGAGCGATTTTCTCCCCTTCACTGTGAACGATTTGCAATATAAAAAAATACGTGTCGAATATTTTTTCGAGATCTACAATATACTAAAATTTCATAAACATCGGTCATTTATCAACATAGAATGATCTCTTGTTAGTACCATTAATATTATTATTCTCAGCAGTTGAATATGTCGAATTTACACGCGAAAGATCGACATCGGAGACGCCAGAATCCAGAACACGGTTCGGACCGCGGGCGTTACACGGAAAAATAGCGGCCGTAAATACCCGCAATTGTTTTTACAGAGCGGCGTTTGCGGTTTTTCGAGGATCGACTGGCCGATCGTACGCGCAGTTGGCTCGTTTCGTCCCGGCCATTCGGGGATTCGACTCGTTTATTTCAGTACTGGGGTTCGCGGCTCGTTAGCGCGCACAGGAAAATCCGCAAACAACCGCACCGGAACTTTTCAGTCGCGATTAATTCCCTGGAACCCGACTGCTGCTCCGTTTTCTTGCGATCCTCTCGCGGTTTTCGCGGTGTATCGAGCGCTGACACCGCGAGAAACGACGGGATTATCCGGCCGCTTGGATCCCCCTCCGATATTTTTATTCCTTCCTATTTCTGTTCCCGGGGAAAACTCCTACGAATAATCTGCGAATTTCTTCCTTCGCGCAGACAAAACAGTATCGATAGCTTGACGAGATTCTTCGTTGATCTTGTAAAGATTGTCCCGATATAAACGATTCGCGGTAAGACGACGTTTCATTTGACGATAAAGCTGACATCGATAATAGATTAACGAATTGGACGAATTTCTACTGGCGTTTGTTGTGGAAACACTCTTCCAAAGAATTTCCTTTAATAATTAAGAAACGAAGCTCCAGGAAAAGTCGTCTGTTTTTTGGAGATTCACCGTCTTTTTTCCACATTTCTCGCTATTTTCGCGGCCCAAATTTAGCACTGCGACGAAGAAAAATGATAGAAAAGCGAACTAAATCCACAGCGAAAAGAATCACTAGAACTTCGCAGTCTTTTCAAAATGTTTGCAGTGATTCTATCGCTGTGAAATATTCGCCTCGGTCTCGGAGTGTTCCTTTATTCGTACCCAGAAAAATTTAGTATGAATGAAATCAAACAATTCGCCTCCCCGTTTCCACCGTCAACTTTTTCTCTTGCAGAAAGCCAAGGTTCGTAACGGCAGAAAGAAAGGAGTAAACAATTTCCACCGCGCCGTCGTTCTCCAGAGTGTAAATATCGATACGTTGGTTCGAGTAAACATCGAGTTCACCGGTGGAAAAGCACGGGAAAACCTCGAATCGCGAGTAGAAAATAAACGCAACTTTCTCTAGTTTTTACCCGAAATTCCTGTTCGCCGTGGTTGTCCCGAGGAACGGCGCTCACGACAGCGGCATCGTCCATTATAAAATAATCTAGCCGACCGGTCGCCGTGTAATTCCGGCTCTAAATGCCATGAAAAATGAGTTACGACAAGAAAATTGTGCAAGCCTGCAATTATGTAAATAGACGGACACCGGGACGGAGATACAGGCTCTCCTCTTTTCGTTCTCGCTTTCCTTCCTTCTGTCCCACGTTCCTCCTCGTATCTGCGCGTTCCGCGGTAGAAAGGGAGAGACGGAGAGGGTTGACGGGGAGCGTAAAAGCAGCAACCAAGTGCCGGAGGTAACGAAGACCGTAGAAGGTTGAAAGACTATTGCGAGACAATAAGGTCGGATGCGAGTAGGTGGCCTAGCGAGAAGACGTGGGCGATCGCTATGGCAAGGACGTTTCTGTGTCGCGGTTTCGACGCTAGATCCTTGAATAGGAATGTCTAACGCTGCGTTTACACTGTGCGACGAAGTACGTTGTGTAGCAGGATCGTAGAACTTGGTGGAAACAGAGAAAACAATTTTGCACAACATTATGGTGAATAACGTTTTTCGTGTTATCTCGTTTCGTAGAATGCAGCAGAACTGAAAGTAACTGTAGAGGAAAAGTGAATTAGAAGAAGATGATAAACTTCACTTTGCAGAATTCGATAAGGAACTTCGAATTTGATAAAGGGAATAGGAATTGGATAGCTTGAATCCTCTGTTTTGTTATCTAGCGTAGACGTAGGTTGAGAGATTGAACGTAGGATAATTAAAAATCGTTCCTTCCCTCCCCAAAGATCGCGATTTCGTACGAAAGATGAAGAAATCTTTCGTATCTCGTATTACTTCTCCACAAGGAATCCTCCCCTTTACCAAATGAAAACCAACGAGCACGATATCTACTTCCCCTAGAATTCCACGTCAGTCATGAGAACATCTTCCAATATCATCCGCGCGGCACGACTAACAGCCGCGGCTGCCTCTCTCGGTTCAACTTCCTCGAGCGCATCGACGAGTTTCCCATCAAGTTCGCAAAGCCTCTCGTAGAGAAGTTGGTCGCCACGCCACCACTTGTCGAATGTTTCCCGAGCTCGTCAATCGAGGCAGCTGTGAGCCAGCCAGCAACTCCGTTCCAAAAGGTAGATGGAGAACAGAGAGTCGAATCGCGAAAAGCCCGTGTCGAGTTTCGATAACGATAAGTCGGGTATCGGTTGAGGCCGACATCCGGTCCCAAGTTTGTTCGCCGATCGGATCGGCCAGGGAATCCGATCGGGCGTCGCTGTCAGAATCCGATCGCATTTGCATACAATCGGCCGTTATCCGGCTGCAGGCCGGCTAATTTGCATCGCGCGTCGCGCTATCGTCGCCGTGTTGATGACCGACGGGACGCTCTCTCTCTCTCTCTTCATCTCTGTGTCTCTTTCTCTCCATCTCTGTCCCTATTTTTCTCTATTTCTCACACCATCCCTCTCGCTCTTCCTCTCTCCTGGGAAAGGCTCTCCCGTGGAAAACGGCACCCACGCTCTATTAGACAAGCCGCGTCCGTACGGCTTCATCGTCTGCCCGTCTCTCGCATCTTTAAACATATTACAACCGTGTAAAATCAATTGGCGTCCCGAGGTCACTCGACAAATGACGTCAACAGCGTGTCTCGCGTGCCTTGTCCTTTACGGTATCGCCAACCAGAAGATAAGAGGCGAGATGACGGAGTGTAACAAGTATCGCGGAGTTCTTCTACCACTGGGGCCTAGACCGGCCTTCTACAGAACGAAACGTTCGAGTTCGCTGTGTAGTTCTGGGAAACCGCGAGATGTCATTCGACGAGAATAGAAGCTTCGTTTTCGACGATGACGGTATACACGCTATTTTCGCGTGGGAATCAATAATCATTATGTTATTACGCGAGACTGGAATCCGAGAGTGGCGATGATTCTCTGAATGAGCAAGAATCTTGCTAATTTTAATTCGCCAATTGAACAACCGGCCGTGTATAAATCTCTCTTCGTCCCGTTGCTACTTTCTTTCATGGATCAGAGAGTAACCGGTCGAACAGGTCTGCACAGCCGAAGAAGGTTCAAAGAGGCGTTCAATTTTGACTTACGAAAGTAACGTCGTACAGAATATATATCTACTTCATCCTCGATTTGCATCTTACAATTACGCGTAACACTCCTCGATCGTGTTTCGTTCGAAGCTTCCCCTGAAACGAAACGCCGCGATTAACCAATGGAAACTCTGTTCGGGCGTTTAATCAACGTCGATTCGACGATCGGCCGGTCGTCTGGAGCGGTTGGAAACCGAGCGGAGAAATTCGCGACGAAACTGGAGTAGCTCGCGGTGTAAACACGTAGAAGAAGAGAAAGTAGAAATGCGCGGGCCTATAGAAAGTGACATTATGCAGTTATGCGGGAACGAATACAAATCATAAGAGGGAACAACCCGGCGTTTCGCGTGGTTTCCCGTTATATAAACAAAACACGAAACGCTGTGGGTTAATCTTATCGTTCAGAGCGTCTCGGTGGCGTGCATATACGCTGTGATAACGTATCGCCTCGTCGCTGATATCGCTCTTCAGTTGACAAAGAGGCGCGTCTTGCCATCGAGCCTCTGCTGGATCATTACGAAAAGAAAAAGAAAAAAGAAGAGAAACTAGCTATCACCTGCGTGTCTATATGATGCAGGAAAATAGGAAGGGAAAAAAATGAACGAGCTGACCAGAATTCCTCTGTGCTCGATAGTGTTGAAATTCACCGATACGATGCTCTTGTAGTTTCGTTTTTGACCTCAGCTTCACTCGAAGCAAGAACAAGTCAGTCCAGTACACGAGACTTTTTAATGCAGTAGTCTTTTCACACGGTTAACTTCACCGTAACACATATCAGCTGCCTGTTAACCTGTTAACTGTGCAAGACGAGTTAACTCGTCATTGGTTAGCCAGTACTTGGAGCACGATAATTTATTTACCGAGGGATTGTTCATTTTCAATTGTACTGTTGTACCTGTATTGAACGCGAAATACGTCGTATTCACATTTGCAGGATAGAAAAGACAGCGAGTGGTTCTAATTTTTACTCGTTTTTAATTATTAGGTGTGCAAATTAATTCGGTGCCTTTTTTCACAGAGCCTTCAGTTCTTCAGAGACGGAATTCGTCAGTTGCTCGATAAATGGAAGAAGGTCGTCCGAAATAACGGAGACTCTTTTGTAACATTAAACTTGTGTTCGATCTTTTGTAAATAAGTATTAAAATTTGCGAGAAAAGGCACCGAATTAATTTGTACACCTGATACATGTAAATTAGAGAGATTCGATTTCTGTTTCAAAGGGGAGCACAGTTAACCCTTTGGACTCCTTTGTCGAGTGTGACTCGAGTATGAATGAAGTATTTTTTAAATTGCCAGTTTAAATATGTATTATATCTTGCAATACTGTTTTTACCTGGATGAGCTACAGGTACACACATATACGACCCTTAGTGCTATTTTCAGTGTAATTAGTAAAAAAATGTGTTTCGAAGTGCGCTTCATATAACATTCTTAAAATAATAGAACGTTATCGAAAAGGAAAATTAAAACAAAATTTGGAGTTGAAAGGGTTCAGAAACCACACAAAAATTCCAACGTTCAGCATGAAGCTGATACCATTTACCACTCGCCCATCGTCCAGGCGAACTTTAGGGGAAAGTTTCGCTTCTTCCTCCCTTTTTTCCATCTTCCACCATTTCTCTCTCCTCGTACCTCTATTTCTCTTGTCTCTCTAGAATTACTCACACAAGTCCGTCCCCTGTTTCTCCCTTCTTTACGTAGCTCACGCGATTCGCCGATCATTTTCCACCAATCATCCCTGAGTTCTCTCGCGAATTAGGTGTACACATCCGCTGGACTTCGCATGGGAGTTTTCACGAAGGAGGAACAAATCTGTCGGTAGGAGGAGATCGATGGAAGGATCGATTCGAATGGTCAGATGTGACTAGGAGGAAAAGGGACGATCGACGATTGGAAAATTTCATGGAAGCGAAACGACGTTAGAAGGGACGGATTCGTTTCGCACTCGGTGAACCAAACAGAATCTTCCGGCCCTTCCCGCGCAATCGAGTTTCCCGCCGCGATACTGGATATGCATGGGATTTTTCCAATATTTTATTTCGTTTGTCGCTTCCCCGCACGCGAAGATTGTGTTTGTTAGCGACGGGCCGTCCCTTTAACGCCGATCTTCGGGATGGACGGAGAAAATCGAGTTAGCGAAGGAGTTCCTTTTCGTTAAGGAGGACCTTTCTCGAGATCTGCGTACTCGTGTATCAAAGTGTCGGTGTCGAGTATCATTTTAGGAAGATTAATCAACGACGACAGAATCGACGCGCGTAGATCGCTGTGGAACGGTAGAAAAACGGAGCTTATTTGAATTTTCAACGACGTACCCGGTGATTCATTAATATGGACACTAATTGCAAATGCGGAAATCGCGAATCTGATCGTTGTGGGGCAATAAATTTGCATCGCGATTACACCCTGAGAATTTCGCTGAAACGGAGAAGAGGAAGGAAGCCTCGAAAAATCTGGAAAAAAGCGCGATAATTCCAAGCACGAAGCACGAAATTCAACAAGTTCCTCGTTCTTTCGGAGATGCGAAGGATAAAGACAGGCGAATATCCTCGCGACCACTTAGTTTCCTGCTTTTCTCGTTCGCGGAACGGCCAAACTGGAAGCTGTTTACCGTTACGCAGCTTCGAGGATAAGAATTTTCCTCGTTGAAACACATTTCGAAAAATTGTAGCCGATAAAATCAACGACAAATTGTCGCGATTCGAGAATTTTCCCTATAGTGCAGCGCTGGGAAGAATGTATTGCAACTTTTTGGTAGCCGACGAAGTGGCCAATGACAAATCGACAGCGTTTCTACCATCCTGAATCCGACCGTGTAGCATCCTGTGCTACCACAGGCAAGATGCAAATTGTGGTTGAACAGGTTGAGCAACTTTGTGCCGCGACACCTTCAAGGATAAAGACCGAAAACGTAAATCATCGGGTTTAACGAGCTTTTACGCTGTGATGGAGCTTGGAAGGCTAATAAATATCGGGTGTCCTTGCCGCAGCGTGCAAGGTGCACCATGAAAGAGCGGATATTGAGCGGCGTTTCCTTATCAATCTGGCGTAATAATGCGATCGAGGTAAATCGTTATCGAGGCATTAATATTTATTAGTCTGTAGACCGTGGCCTCGTTAACGGCTTTAATGGTAATTAAGCATTTAGAACGCCATAGAGGAGGTTCTCTTCCGCACCTTGTATTCGTAATACTCGTTCGAGTATGTAGAAGCAGGTACCAGAAACGTTTTATTCGATATACAAAATTTCTTTGGACAACTACTTATTTTCCAATGTTGGAAAGCTGCTTTATTGATCACTTCGCAGTTTCGCGACTTTCACCACCGAAACACGGTGCATTATTCCTCGCTGTATCTCGAGTTCGGAGAGGATTGGACGCGAGTGCCGCTTAAAAGTGCGACCGGGTGTTACGCTCCCGAAACAATCGTCTCCGCGACGAAAGTTTCCGCCTTTTCTGCAACTTTTCCACCGATTCTCCCTGTTCGGCCGTTTCGATCGCTTCGACGTTGCTTCCTAGTTTTACACGTGAAATTAAACGTGGAAATCTTCTAATTTTCCATAGAAATCGTCATAGTTGGAATGATCGGTGGAGAAAAGGTGACTTTGTTCGCGAAAAGCTCAATTCCCCTCAGCTGCTCGAAAAACCTTGTTTATCGCGTTCTCCACTCCGGTAAATACGCTGGAAGGAGGATCGTGGCACCTGGAGGAAACGAGGAAAGTACCATCCGTTACTCAGCCGTGGCTCGCTCACCTGCGATGGCCGAGGTTCCAGGAAAACCGGCGCGCCACGACAAAACACCAGCGCGGAGAAAATCATTAACGTATTAAGCGGTTGTTTACGTCTGGCGGACGTTAGCGGTTCGTTGAAACGGAGAAGAAATCGAGAGGAAAACGAGGAACAACGACACTGGGAGGGGGGAATAGGTCTTGAACTCTCCAGATAGTGGAACATTCCGTTGGAACGAACTCGAGGCAACCGCAGACTAGCTGCTTTTTCTCGTAAATTTCGATCGCATTACGTCACATGGAGGTTTTAGCCTCTCGATGAGTCGTTCTAATGAAGTCATCCTGGCTTTAAAGTTACACAATGCGAATTTTTCGTATATAGACTGCAGACCATCTGTGTCGGACGACTAAATTTGTCGCGCTTACGTTTCCGATAAGGAAGAGGTTTTGAAATCTGGATGAAATTAATTCATTCGAATTAACTTAATTTTAGTACCAAATTTCAATTTCTTCCTCATTTAACCCTTTCACTGCTGGCAACTCGAAGCTCTGGCTGTGTACGACAGTTAACTCTTTGCACTCGGAGGTGATTTTGTTGTAGAAAAGGTTGCAAATCGGATGTTTGACAGTTTTTCAAACTAACGTAGAAATAAAGTATACTATTTTATTGAAATATTTAATCCACTCTCTATTTCATCGTGGTGAACAAATTTATGGAGGCTCTCTCTGTCTTCGTTAATTATTTACCAAGTGACGATTATTTAACGGCGCTTCTCAGGCGCCACTCGATTGTAAAGGGTCAACAGTCGTACTGTTATACATATTTCGTTAACCAAATCATTTTTCACCGAATATTTTCTGTTTTACATCTTTACAAAATGAGTAGTACGTAAATACAGAAAATGCAATACGAAGAGCGCCGATAGTAGCCAGCGTTCGATCATCACCGAGCGTCTATAAGCGCCGACAGCAGTCAAAGGGTTAACGGCAGAATGGTGGAAATTGTGTAGCCGGAGTGTGTTCTTGGAGCCGAAGCTAAACTCGACATCGATTTTCCCGGAGATGTCGGCCAGACGGCCGGCATTGATCGGATTTGCGGCCGGTTTTCTTCGACAGTCTTCCATTCTGGTCCGCGAGAGCCGATTACGGACCTTGGGAAAGCTCTTTCTCGCTCTTTGCGCGCGACGGCAATTACGCCGGGCGAGTTTATCGCGAGCCGGGAACGCGCGCAACATCTCTTCTCCCCCGGGGCGGCTTCTCTTCAAACGGCCACGCGGAAGGGGTGGAGAGAGAGAGAGAGAGAGAGAAAAAACGAGGGATAAGAAGCAGACGTTTCCTTTGTTTACCAAGGAACGCTTTGTTCGTGGCCCCGGGCACACGGAGGGCGGCGTTGTTTAATTTTTCGCACGCGAAACAAGGTTGACGCGGCAAGCCACTCGTGTCACTCGTTCCAAAGCACCCCACGATTCTCCTCACAATGCTGTTTGCTCGAGCTTGCCACGAGGATCCCGCGTTGCTCCTGCTGGATCCGCCTGATGACGGAAAGCGGACCGACAAGAGGGTTAATTACCGAGGGCTGGAGTTAGGTTGCAGAGACTCCGACAAGTGTTTCGATTCGTTCCATTTGCTGTGAGATTTTCATCTTTTCAGATTGTGTAAATGAGATTTTCAGATTGTATCCTCAAATATTTTCGCTTCTTAGTCTTACTCAACTAGTCACCAATTTTCACTATTAGTCACACTTGGACACTTCACCTTCCAACTCTTCTACACAGTGTTCATCCTCCTCGAACCCTTAAACAGCCCTATTTTTCCATCCTCCAGTCACTCTCTGTATTGTCATCCGCACCTCATGGTCCAAATAGTCCAGTTAGACCGCACTCAATTGGTAATAGTTTCCCTTTATTTCAATATTTCAGCGTAATATTCGTTACAAAGTACTGAGTTTCAGTATAATATTAATGCATAAAAACATTTATCATTATACGATATCTGAAGGCAAAAATTCTTGCGTCGAGTCCGACTCGACATAGGACTGCATCTGTAATTGCTCTAATTTGAGTTCTACCCCAATACCTGTCCTTAGTTCGGAGAAGTTCAGGCAAAACCAGGCGCCACAGTAGGAAGTAGACGATATTCTCGTGCAATTGGCTATCGCTGATATTATTCGAATTACCAAAAACCAAATTGTCGAAGGAGGAACAAACGAGTGGCACAAGTGTTAATTGCGAGGCGATAAAAATTCCCGAGCACACCACCGCGACACGTCAGTTTATCTTTTCCGCATAACGGGATCAAAGCTTGAACGCTGTACAACCCTCCGTGTCTCGGCACACATTCCTCCTTGCTCCACATTTCCTCCACCATTTTCCACGAAATACGAGGGATAAATTTATTATTAATATACCTCTACACAGTTCACAGCTCGAGTAAGCTGTAAAACTGGCTCGACAAAACCGCGGTAGAGATACAGGACCTAATGGCTCTGTTTATGGCGCTTTTAATTACGCGATGCGTCAGTCGTGATGTGTACTATCATTGTGAACGCGGAGGTTGTTTAAGAGGAGTGGAAAAGTGGAATTTTACGAGGTTGGTTTTCGTTATCTTTATTAGCCCTTCCGTAGGTAACAGGGGGCCATTCCCTCTCTCGCGTCTACGATTGTAGACAAAGCCATAAACATCGCTTCCTGTTTAGCCGGTAGAGACGACCACCACACGTGTGTCTACAAATCCATGCATTTAAATAAGCGATAGAACCGAGAACAATCGACGACACGTCCCCTTCATTTTCTCTTCTCGTCCCTTCGCAATCGCGAACCTCCCACGAAAGAAAGTAAAACTCCTTTCACCGAAGGAACATTAGCGTATTTCCCCGTTGGAAAGGAATCCCGAGTATCGTCTCCGATTGCTTTCGATTTCGCGACGATTTCGCGGAAGGTAGGAGCCAGCAGTCACGAGCACCGTCCAGGCATTTCGGGAATTTTGCCAATTAAAATCGACGAACGAGATCGTGATAGCGGGGGTTCGACCGATCGGTGGCCCCAGGCCCTCTCCACGTAAACGGTACTCGGAGGAATGTCCTTGGGGGCGGCAGTTTCGCTAATTGAAATCGATTACCGGGCCCGGGAGCGTCGTTTTTCCGTCACGCTCTCCTCCACCCTGCCCCCGAGGAGGAGGCCGTCTCACAATTACCCGGGGCCACTCGCTTCGCTGCTTCTCGGATATTCCCATTTTCCGCGAAGAGTACTCCGAACCGTGCGTTACGTCCGATCCACGCTCGTGCCTTTTTTCTCTGACCTCGCGAGACATCCATCCGACCACCTCTCTCGCTCTTCCCCCTTCGATTAAGTCCCCTGCAAGTGAACGCTCGTGGAGCAGGCATCTCGTTATCGAGCAGCCAGAATCGTCTGCTTGGAATATTGTTTTAAGAGGGTGGTTTGGTTTTCGCGAAGTAGTCGTCTTAACAGAACTAATTGATTGTGTATAATTGTTACCAAATTGCTGCTTAAATATGTACCGACTCCACGCAGAGTAGCTTGTCGATTACTCGGCAATTAGAACTGGACTTTAACGAGAGTTTAAGTAGCCAGTTTCCTCAAATATTCACTGTGCTACGAGCAGTGAAATCGTTAACCCTTTGGCTGCCTTCGGTACCTATGCGGGAACTGCCGCGGGCCGATGCATCAGATAAAAAATTCAACGAAATTATTAAAAATTTGCTTTCAGTTGGAAAAACAGTACCGGTAACTCGGGTAAGAGATATTACTACAGAAAATCATTTTATATAATCTGCGCTTCGTTCAAAATAAGAATAACCTCGTTTCGCGCATCGGACGTGCCTAAGGCAGGGCCAGAACCCTCTTACCCTCTGCTACGCTCCTCTGTCTATGCGCAGAACGGACGAGAATCGGTCCGAGAGCGAGGTTATTCTTACTTTGAACGAAGTGTAAATATAAACGTTTACATTATTCCGTATCTTCTAAGTTTGAAGGGAATGTATACTAAAACTCTCCTCCAGAAAATTCACATTTTCTTCTTTATAAAGCAACTTACAGAAGCGTGCATATCAAATCGGCCCTGACAGTCTTCGCATATACCGCGTAGATGGGCCTGGCAGTAAGAGGGTTAAAACACATTCTAACTCCTCTCTGTGAAATGTTCGAAAGGAACAGTCTCGAGGTTTTGCGACGAATTAACAATCGGAGAGAAAGACTGTGAAGTTTATTCGGAGGCACTGCGAACCGGGTTAACCGAGGCAATTACACGAAGAGAGCCCGGGATGCTTCCGCTTTATCCCGCGATCTTAGCGCGGGGCTTTTCGAGCATGGTTGACGGTGTGCTTCAAGCAACTGGTGTCCAATGACGGGGCGCAAAGGCAAGGACCTCTTGAATGCACTTACATTCTGAACCTTACATATGCTCACCTTCTCGAGCAACCCATCGTCGCGGTAAACTCTCTGCCTCTCCCGCTTCCTGTACACCAATAGCTCCGCTCTCGCTCGTGTGCCTGACAAATAGGCGGAGAATCGGTGTGTGTGTGTGCGTGCTCCTCTTCCGTGTCTGTGTACCAGTGGAAAGAGAGGCGAACCAGAGAGAGAGAGAGAGAGAGTGGAAGAGAGAAAGAGGGATAGAGAGAGCTGGTTAATCCGCACATGTGTGATGACAATCGTGAACCACCTGTTGAACGGCACCGATACCCAAGCCACGGTTCTACCTGGCTGGTCTCCGCTACAAAAGGAAGCCCCGAAATTTCGATCGGACACGATCGACCACTTTGTCCGCCTCACCTCCCCCATGACTCACCTTCTTCCGCCCTCGGATCAATTAATCTCCACTTTGCCCCCTTCGAGATCTTGATTCTCGCTCGGTTATCCGCTCTGTAATCGTTCCGAGACATTGCTGCACATTGTGTACGATCCTCGTTTCGAAGGATCCTTCCATTCATACTTCTCTCGGAGGACATTTCACGTTTAAATTAGTAATATTGATACGGTTACAAGTGGTCTGTGGAATGTTCCAGTTCGAATTTTAAATACAGAGGATAGATTTGATTAGAATAGCACTGGAACGGAGTGTAAGTACACAAGAGTAGAATTGACGTCATACTGGTACCACGTTTCCGGTTAAACGGAATGATACCGGAGGCTCGCGGTAATTATGAATATTAACGTGATCCGTATGCGTCAAGAGTGGAACTTTAGTCCGATTGAGCGGCCACGTGAAGAGGCGAAACGAGAGTTTGTACGTAGGTACCTTCGAGAGTCGTTCGATTTGAAATTGTCGTTCTGTTACACTCTCAAATATTTTCCTTCTTAGTCTGAGTTTTATCTGCATTTACAACGAATCACCCACTTTCACCATTACTCATACTGGACTTCCAACTCTCCTCTAAACTCTCCTGCATAATCACAAAGTCCATCTGCCCAAAACCCTTAAGATCTGCATTTACAACGAATCACCCACTTTCACCATTACTCATACTGGACTTCCAACTCTCCTCTCAACTCTCCTGCATAATCACAAAGTCCATCTTTCCAAAACCCTTAAGTAGCCCTATTTTCTCCATTTCCGCATTCATTCTCTGTCTAACCACGCGCACGTCACGTAACGTTGAACCTCTGTCAAATAATGTTCTGTTTCCACGCAACGACGATCCTCAAGTGTTCTAATTCAGTGTTACCCAAATATCTGCCCCGAGTTTCGAGGAACTGGAGCAAACCGGGAGTCGCAGAAGGTTTCTTCAGCTTGGCGAATACGAAGTTTGATCGAACGAGTAAATGATTCAGTCGCGAGAGAGGGGAGGTCTAAGAATGCATTTTATCTCGAAGATTTACAATTTCGGCGTGACAGCTCACGTGCAGATCGAGGAAACGTGCAACGTTGACGCGTGAGATATAAATCTAACCAGGTATTCCCTGTCTGCGATCGTTTGAATCTCATTAACACGGTGAATGTGAAGGTCGAGACGAAGGTTCAGCAAGCACCGCGAAGTTCTGCGACGGTAACGTTGCGTAATGGACGCGGAGGGAAACCTGGTGGCGATCAGCGTGGAGAATTTACCGCGGGATTGATCACAATAACGTCGAGGTAAATGTCAATTGAAGCGGCGGCGGCGAGGAACGTTGGATAACGTAAGATTTTTTTGTGAATTGTTTTGCGAACGATTCAAGCACACACTTCATTCCTCCGGCGTGATTTCCGGGTAGCCACGAAATCGCGATTAAAATGCTGAATTGGCCGCGCATGCATATACATGAAACACGTAGCTGGCCGGTTGAATTTCACGGAGAATTGACGTACGTATTTACTTGTTTAACGCAAACGACGGGACAGAGGGCCGGGGGGAGCGTGGAGCAACGCAGTTGTGGAAATTTTCGAGAGGCTGACACTGCGCGGGCCACGAATTCATTTTCAATATTCAAATTCGCAAAGTTCGAACTTGAAAGTTAACGCTCGACCGTTCAAATTCGAAATATTCAAATTAAAAATTTTAATTCAGCCAATCGAATTGAAACTGTTCGAATGTGAAATTCGGTCGATAAAATTGGAATTATTCCAATTATTAAACTGAGCACCATTTGAATTCACCCAACCATATTCAAATTATTCGAGTTTGAAGATTAACCAATGAAATTCCAAGTATTTAAACTTAAATATTCGAATTAAAAAATTTAAATTCAGCCAATCAAACTCAACCCATTCAAGTTCAAATTATTCAAACTTCAATGTCAAATTCTACAATTGAAATTCATCTACGATCATTTATTAGAAGGATCATTCCAAATTTCATCGAACCTCAGCAATGAATCTTCACTACCTCCCAACCCGTCTATCGCTTTTCAACAACACCTTAAACTCTTCCTGAAATACACCACAACAATCACCGTCCAATCCTCGACAAGCAGAAAACCGTAATTCACCGTTCCGTCTCAACAACCGAAATCTGCGTTATCACCGAGGCAAACGTCTCGTCGTAATATCAGAGCTAGGTGAGAAAAAGCGTTGCACGAGTATGTCGGTCGAGCTCGTGTATCAACGGCCGCGTATCAGCGTGCACACGCTCGTACATACGTACGCACAGGTTGCATCACGGAGCACGCGCAACGACGCGTCGCCTGTTATCACCGGTTTCCCACGGCGCGTACGCCAGCGATCCTTTATCGAGCGCGCGTCGCGGCCTGGCGCCTTTTATGTCAAGAGAGAATGAACCGGCACATTTTCACGCGCCGCGACGTCCACCGAGGTTGTCGTCGACGTCGACAGCTGACGAAGCACGCGAATACCGTTCGCAGTTATCGCTGCCCACGTTCACGTTCTCCAACTCCTTCACTCCAGTGCAAATCTCAGCGTAACGTATTCGCAGAATTTTCCCCCCAAAGCTTTTTAATCGTTTTCTGGAATACCGAGATAGCGATCTGTGTTTTGTTTTCAAGCGAGCAGAAAATAACGAAGCAATCGGTGTACGTAACTGCACTGTTACCAGGTGATTTTCTCCGAGGAGAAACGCAATTTTCGTTTTTAAATATACTCGTACAGAATTAGGTACAAGCACTTACGCCGACCTAATGTCGAAGTAGCGCGTTGATGGCATAATAGAAACGAAATTAGGAAAAAAATAGGGAACAGGGCGGCGTGTAGGGTCGCGGAAAGTTGTAGACACGCGAGCCGGAAGTTTCGGCCTAGCCAAATTACAGGCTTACCTCACCCTTTGCGACATGTGAGAGGCGAGCGTGATTTTTGACGAAAATATTTGCAACCTATTTCGAAGAGTGGAATTACACAAAAGAACACCACGATCGATCGTACGATAATATTAAAACTGCGCCTCTTTTTTAACCTTAGAGACACTTCGCGTTACTAAGCAAAAGAAAAGGAGGGAAATGAAATTGTACCGAGATGACGCAGAATAATCGACGATAATCCGCAGATAAAGCAAAAGTTGGCGCGATAGCGATCGTTAATAATCGCGTTGGAATTTAATAAATTGTCGCTTCCGTTATCGAAGATTAAACGGAACGAAGCTTTCGATCCGGCTGAAGTCGAACGACGCAGTTCTGTCGGACAATTACGCGTTTCGTGGAACGACAATAAAAGGATTTATCGTTCGGATCGTTTTGAAACGGCGTTTTACACCGTGGAGAAAAACGTCGGTGAAAACGGCTGGACGATTGGACGGGACCGGCGCGGCGGATTAAACATAGCGGAGGAAGGAAACTAGGCTGGATTCCAGAAAGCAACCCCCGTCGTTTGATCGCTCTGTATCGTGCCACGCGGCGTCAAACAACCCGACACACGCGGGTTCCTTTACTAAAATATACGCCGGTACGATCGCGGTAATGGCGCGAAATTACTGTATCGCGCTGTAAATTGCGCTCACCGGCGAAATCTGGCAATTTCGGATCGATCCAGGAACGAACACCGCCTCTCTGTAACATGGGAACGAGCCCTCTTTACCGCGAAATTGAAAACACTGGATACTTCTTCCGCTCGTTTCTTTCCAATCGAAACCGCTTATTCGATGAGAAGAGAGATACCGTGTTGCGACATTAAAGTGCCATAAATACTGTTAACACGTCCGAGATCAACGACCCGGAGTACGCGGGTCGTGCGATGCGATGAAGATTAGTGTTATCAGTTTCGTGGAGCGAGGTGCGGGAAATATGAAATTGCCACTGATTTTTGGATCAGGGTTTGTTAAGCTGTTGACTGAGGGGGACGAGTTAATTCTTCATTGGTTCACTTGTTTGTTTATTCGAGGACTTGGTATTTACATTTGTAATTGGTTGTGATTTTTGCTCATTTTCCTTTTTAAACTAGAGAGGTCGAATTTCTGTTTAAGAGGTGAACGCAGTGAAATTTTTGGAGGTAGCTTAAAAGTTGTTAGATTTAGTAAAAAAGTAGTCATTGCACTACATCATCAACTACAATTCTATCTATACAAGGGGTATTTCACTAGAAAATGTGTAATCATTTTTTATTATAATTACAAATTCTCTTCTCTGATAGATAAAGAATTACCCACCTCTGATAAAAGAATTGTCTTTTATTATAATTAGTCTTCACAGAACTAAGGATATTGAATTAATTGTAGTATTATCACGAACACCAACAGAGAAAATTTAAACAAGAAAAGGAGCATACAGTGCCTCTTATTCTCAGCGCCATTGATTCACAAGCGATGGAAACTTTAGCACAGCCCCAATTTTACTTCTTCATATTACACCGTATTACCAATTCACAAGAATAGTCTCGTAACAATACGTCAGTCTCAACAGTCTCAAACCTGTTAATTCGACCAAAAAAACATCGCGATAAACGTGCTTCATCCATTCTACGGAAACAGTTCTATATCAAAGCCAAACATTGAACAGATACCTACTCTAGGTTACATTCTACCCGTCATAAGCGTAAATTTTCCGGAGATGCATTAAGTGGTACCCAAACATCGGTATATATACACAGAGGGCCAAATAGACACACGCATGCACAGAGCCAGAGAAACCGAACCGAGAAGGCGTAGAATTAAAGACACAGGGACTGACTCGGTGAAAATTCCTGAGCGAAGTGTATACACAGGCCGCGCGTGTGTCGTAATCAGTCCCTTAAAGAGGCCCAAACGCGTCGAGTAAATATTGGAGCAGCCTCGTTTCCCATCTCCGCTCTCTATCGGGCTGCTGTCTCTCCGCTCGTCGGCCCTGTTTAATCAGCGCGCACCTTAATCGCGACAGAAACGCGCGACCGCGCTCGTTTCTTCCGTTTGCTTTTCATTTAGCCGAGCCACGCGCCGTTGCTGACTGCGTGCACCCTCTCTTCGAGGACGGTTCGACGATTCATACCGAACTTTTCGCAAATTACCCGAAAATTCTCGCTTCATCTCCTCCCGCTTAAGAATCCTCCTTCGAACTCTGTTGCTTCGCAGCGCCGAGATTCGGTTGGATTTGAAATGGATTGATAGATCCGCGAGATCGGAGGAGGTTGAGATGCCTTGGAATATTGCGAAATAATGTGAACGGTATTCGTTGAAGGAGGATGGAGAGAGAGAGAGAGGAAATGCGCGGCGTTGGAGGCCGCAGGCGTGAAGAGCAAAACGAGGGAAAAATGCACGATAACGAATACGTGGTAACGCGACGCGTACCTGGCAAATCTTTACTGCGCGCAGATTATTCAAACTCTCCTTAATGGCCTCTCACGAAATGTCACGACCTTAATCACCGCCATATAATTGCGCGAGCTCAACGCAAACACCTCGCCACCTACGAGCGCCACAGCCACGAGTTTCAAAAAGTACTTTTACCCTTGTTTCATTTGCACGCCTTCTCATCTACCACCTTCTCCCCCTTTTTCTGTCTTCTTCAGCCCTCTGTCTCGAGCAACCGTGTTTCCCCCGCAACCGTGTTCTCTCATTGATTTAGTTCGCTCGGCCGTGCCGAGAGCGTTTCGCTGATTGACGACGTTGCTTGTTCAAAGCGGAAAGACGCGGGTCGAAGCGTTCCGAAGCGGAATACACACGGAACGTCGAACGACGGTTAAACGTCGAAGGGAAACTTCTGTTCGGGCCTCGATCGTCTACGAGAGCGCAATTACATTCCGTGCACCGCGGAAGAAGATGGTCCGAGTGGATTTTAAATAACAAACACCACAGCTCTTTGTGCCTCTGCCTCGCATAACGCGCGCTAATGACGCTCTAATGACACGCTAATGGCGCATCGACACGCCTACTATTCCTGCTTCGCGATAGCCAACCCTTCTTTCTTTCCTTTCCACTCTCTCTCGCTCCTCTCTTCTGTTTCCTGCGAGTAAATAAGTTGATGACTCGACACGATAGACACGGCCCTCGTTATCCTTCCTTCTTTTTCAAATTCATCTCCTTTCCTTCCCCCTCGTAATATATTCCCCGCACGTTTCGTTCTTTATACAAAGCACACGATTATTTTCTATTTAAAACGCGATCCTTCGTTTTCCCTTCCTCCTACCAAACGGATCCATTTTTTCCTACCCTTGTGTAGATAGATAAATAGGTCGTTAGCGGTAATTACCACCCCTTTTCCGTACGTAGATCTGTATAATTATGTAATTAACGACGGAACGATTAGACAGGACACACGTGCAAATTGCTTTCATTTCCACGTTTCCTCTGATCTTCTTTTTTTCCCTCCGATCCCCCGCCTTCGTCCTCGTGACCGAGCTGACACGATTCCGCGGCGCGATTAGCGTGACTTCGTACACCGAAGCACTGTTATTGGATTACGGACGACGTAATTAGGGACACCGATGGAAATAAATCTTTTGTTTCAGTCGGCTGGGTAATTTGCGACAGATGCACGGGGACGATCCGCTGGCGGCGTTATCGATTCCGTTTATTGCGGTGTGCCGTGCCGCGGTGGATATTTTCGGATCTGTTTAGCCCCCGCATTTCTCCTCCCTGTTTCGCTGTATACGCCGGCTGTAACGAGCTCGGGTGGCCATTTAGACGTAAATTAAACTTTTTAGGCGGGGCGGCAATTCATAAATGACAGCGAGGGACAAAGGATACTTGGAACTTGCTAGATAGTTCGTTGGAAAGTTGAAAGTACGCCCGTCAAAGAATTAACCCTTTAACAGGTGAATGAATACACAAAATTTAATAATGAGAAATAAAAATTTATTCGTCGTGTCATTTTGGTTACGAAGTTCAAGGGTTTGATAAAATTAGAACCTTGCACAGTGTTTTTTTTTTTTTCAATTTAAGCTTTGAAGTAAACGATCCACGGTGTCTATTCTAAGTTTACCTACAATCGAGAAATTTATTCTTCGTGTGATTTTGGGTATGAAGATTATTAAGGTTTGAAAAAATTAGAACATTGCACAGTGTTTTTTTTTTCAATTTAAGCTTAGAAATAAACGACACCGGTGTTTCTAAGTTCACCTACAATCAACCCCGAAATTTGGTTCCACAGGGACGTTGGATACTCCAGAAGGAAGCGTATAGTGTAAATTGTGTAAATATTTACAATAATCCGGATGAATAGCGCGTTCCATTGTACGGGAAACGTGCATCTGTAAATAGATCTGGTGGTCCACTAAAATGAGGAAATTCCAGCTGGACGAGACATCCGGTCACTTCATTCTCTCTGTTATCAACCGTGCTTATCGTGTCGCCGCAGAACGTGCTCACTAGCTGATTTCACGAGAAATGAAAGACCGTTGCATCCTGAAGCCACGTAATTTCATTCTGAGTTCAAGGTTACCATGTCTTCTTTTTTAAAACCACATCCTGTGGTTTGCCTTGAAGACGAATTAACTCGTCGTTGCTTCGACAATGCTTAGAAAATAGTAGTTTGTTTATTCGGCAATTATTCACTTCTAGCTTCTTTTTAGTTTTATTTTTATTAGCAATCTGAGAACATTCCTCTGAGCTAATTTTCTGACTTGGGGACTGTTTTCAATACCTCTTATAGCGTCCGTTGACGAGTCCTCCTTAACCATCAATTAGGTCTGCCGGTTGTACACTTCTAGTTGTTCTAATGTGCTCGTTACACTCTCCGCTCGTTTAGAATTCTAAACTGGGAGATTCAATTCCTATTTCAACGGGCCCAAATTTTCCTTATCTACGATGGGTAATACTGTAAACTCTTCTGTAACGCGGTATGCATATAACGCGGTGCAAAAATTGCGACGGTCCTCCTATAACGCGGTACTCTTGAAACGCGGGGCAAAAATTGCGGCGGCCCTCCTATAACGCGGTATTTTTGAAACGCGGAGAAAAAATTGCGATGGCCCTCTTATAACGCGGAGCAAAAATTGCGGCGGCCCTCCTATAACGCGGTAGCTCCTATACCGCGGTATTTTAGAAACGCGGTTTCCATATAACGCGGAGCAAAAATTAAAACAGCCCTTCTATTACGCGGTATTTTTGAAATGCGGTTTCCATATAACGCGGAGCAAAAATTAAAACAGCCCTTCTATTACGCGGTATTTTTGAAATGCGGTTTCCATATAACGCGGAGCAAAAATTAAAACAGCCCTTCTATTACGCGGTATTTTTGAAATGCGGTTTCCATATAACGCGGAGCAAAAATTAAAACAGCCCTTCTATTACGCGGTATTTTTGAAATGCGGTTTCCATATAACGCGGAGCAAAAATTGCGGCGGCCCTCCTATAACGCGGTATTTTTGAAGCGCGGGGCAAAAATTGCGGCGGCCCTCCTATAACGCGATATTCTTGAAACACGGTTTCCACAAAACGCGGAGCAAAATTTGCGACGGCCCTAGGCTTATAACGTTATTTCCCTATACAACAACTCAATTAGCTCAAGCAGTCTCCTTGTAGCCTGAATTTTTCAATTACGGTACTCACAACGCGGTACGAATTAACCGCATTAAAGGAGGTTCCACTGTACTCCCTAAAAAATCATTTCCCTCGAAAATTACCCAAAAAACTGCAAACTAAAATTTCTCCTCAAGTTACCATGACAACTTTCCTTTCGCAATCACTCTCTCACCTCGCCGTTACCTCAAGCATCAAGAGCAGCCTGGAGCTTTGAAAAACTTCATTCCACGACAAGCAAGAGGAAGCACGAGGAATGCCAAAAGAACGTTTGAACCCTGTTCCAGCAAAAAAGCCTGTTACTCGATGGCCCAAGAAGAAGAAGAAGAAGATGCAGAACGTGGATCCACCGGGGGCGATAACGCGGGCCGATTTCTTCGTTTTCCTCTGGGCGGCGTGGCGGCCGGTTGCGTAACCGCGAGCGTGAAGGAATCTCCCCGTGCTATTTCGAGCCGCGAGACTTTAACGAGCGGCTAAGGCGGCCGGTTAATTCGAAACGGCGCGGAGTGGCGCG
>NW_017100307.1:1702782-1707854 GCF_001263275.1 Habropoda laboriosa | reverse complement strand
CGGCCAGCCGGTCTCTCTGTGTATACGTATCGTTTCGCGAGAGCAGGAAACCGCTCGGCCGCGGAGCCGGATTCCGCGCGTGCCTTTCAAGGTCCCCCGCGAGCGGCTGAGTCCTCGATACACACCGCCAGACAGGAAACACCGTCTCTCTAGCTGACAGCCGCTCTTTTCTATTTTCCTTTTTATCCAACGTTCGAACTAGTTTGCGCTGTCCTGTTCAACGGGGTAAACGATCTCGGGATTCTTTCGTCGCTACTACGCTTCTTATTTCAGAACCGAGTTGCCAATATGCAGGCGTTTTTAATTATCCTCGTGGCGTAATGCGGGAGAAATCGTTCCGAGGCGAAGTCTTTCGGAGCAGTTTTATCGTGTAACGGCAACTTTTTGCCGGATTTCTGATTAATTCGTTGCTTCCACGCTTCCGATTTCTGCTTTCCGCTTTGTTAATTATATTCGTGGTGTAATAGAGATATTATTCGCAGGTGAAATGTTTGGGAGTGATAGCAATTTATTGCGATCCCCTTCGTGAATGAACTACTTCTTTCAGGATTTGTTGTTTATCAGTGATCGTCGAGTATGTAATGGATACTAAATTGAGCATTCAGGTTAAACAGGTTAACCTAATTGACGCGTTCATTGAAAAGTTACCATTTGAGTAAATTAATGTGCAAATTGAAAATCGCGAAATTTGAGAGAAAAATGTGACATAATTAGAAAGTCGAGAATGGAAAACATGTTTTTTCAGGAGCAATGTCGTTATTTTTCAATTTGCACAAATTCCAGTGAGTGACGAACGACGAAAATTAGTCAGCTATCGAAAACGTTTGTTTCTCCACCGAACACTCGACGTTTCGCAATCAATAGTACTTCACCTTTTATCGTGAATTTACAGAAGACTTCAATTAGCGTGTACACGGCTAAAACAGCGGTAAGACGGATCTGGCAAACAGCTTTTTTTGCGACTTTGATCGATTGCCTTGCGGAAATATTTGCGTACAAATTTAAACAATACACAACGCACTCGAGAGATCTCTTCTAAAATACCCGCATAAAGGAAACGCTTTGCATCGCCACGTGGTGGCCATGACGCCTTCGAATCGCAGCGGTCCGTCTCAGGTCGCATAAATGTCCCCCCCTTTTTTACACTATTATTTACTGCGTCTCGGTCCGTTCTCGTTGAATAGGTGCTACAGGAACGGGTAAGGTTTGTTTACCTCTTTCAATTGCTGCGTAAAAAAATGAATTCGACGCGGTGTGACGTGTATTCTAAGAATTATGCGCAGAGACAATATCTGGTGGACAAATCGAAGGATTCGAATCGAATATTTCACCTGGAAGAAAGTAGAAATTTTTTGCAAAAGATGAATTAAAGCTTATTCTCGGTATGTACGAAATATTCGAATTCTGTGTAGAGAAAATCCTGGACGAATGGAATATTTCACTTCGAAAAAGTAGAAATTTTTTGCAAAAGATGAATTAAAGTTTGTGCTTTACACGTAGCATAATTAAGATCCTACAGAATATTCGAATTCTGCGCAGAGAAAATACTGGACAAATCGAATATTCTACCTAAAAAGAGTCGAAATTTTATACGAAAGATGAATTAAAGTTTGTACTCTGGACGTAGTATAATTAAGATCCTACAGAATATTCGAATTCTGCGCAGAGAAAATACTGGACAAATGGAATATTTCACTTCGAAAAAGTAGAAATTTTTTGCAAAAGATGAATTAAAGTTTGTGCTTTACACGCAGCATAATTAAGATCCTGCAAAATATTTCTCAACTGCATAATACGTGGTTGAAAGTACCCAGTGGACAAATCGAAGGGTTCGAATGGAATATTTCACTCCAAAACAATTCGACATTTTTGAGGAAAGATGAATTAAAGTTTGTGTAAATAATTAAGACCCTGCGAAATATTTCTCAATTGTATAATAAGTGATTTTTTCTGTAAAAAATTTTCCTGTTCGCGGAAACGTTCGAATGGCGCCAACATCCTGATCTCTTTAAACCGCATCGAGAATAATTATCAACACCTCGTGGATTTTCCGTGAGACGTCACCGCAACGAACGCCAACGGAATCGAAATTGACCGAGACGGACACGATGGAACCGCATTTCCTTCGCGGAAATGCTCCTTATCTCGGACATATTTATTAACTCGAAGGAACGAGTCGTTTTTTCCTCGTTCGCAGTCTGACTTTTTAAAACGAACGTTTTAGTATCCTGTACTTGAAAACAAACTTTTCAACGGAACTTCCTTATGAGATAATACGTATCGTAATATTTATTCCTTCTTACATCTAAATGCATACTTGCTTTAACCATCGGTAACATAAAGTACGAGAAGCATCAATCGAAACGCTTCTCTGAAATTCAAAGGTGACAAAATGTTACCTGGAAGAATCGATCGAAATAAAAATTGATCTTCAATTCAGTCTCCGTTACAAATGAAAGAAAACAAAGTGTAATTTATTCGCGAAAAGATTAAGCAAGTTTCGCTAATTTCCAAGGCTCGAAATTAGCACTTTATCGATTGCGCCCGAGGAAAGAAAACTCCCTTATCGTGAAACGTGAATTTTCGATTCTTTGACTTTTTTCCTCGTTGCGAACCTTGACGAGTTGGAAAATTAGCAATCCACAGAAGACGCAATAGGATGGATATATCTACCTCCGATAACTGTGGAAAGATGCGATAAATGCATAACACTTTCCGTTAACTATCCAAAACAACTGGGTTTTCCACGAATTTTCCCGGTATCCGCGCGACGACCTCTATGCATATGCATGAGCGTGCTTTTCCTGTCGCCGACAGCGAATTTTCGAGGAAGAATAGCGTATTTTCGTCGTGGTAAAGAGAAGATAGCCTCGAGGGTAATGATGTTTAAACTGTTTGCTTTGACGGATGACCGTGCGTCTTTTCCACGAGTTTGCTCGTCTAATGACTATACCCTGACAGGTGCTCGTCATCGCGCTTTCTACTTCCAAGTTCGAATTCGTACGAGGATTGATGTTACCCTTTGAACCTCCTCTCGTGCTCTGTCGTACGTTGTTTCAATCTCGAGCCTCAATTCCGTCATCCTCGCCTCGTGAAAACAAGGAAAAAAAGAAAGAAGAATACCGGCAAGATAAATCTAGCCGGGGATCTAGCCAATTCCACTTCCGTTTCATGGAAGCAACTTGGTACAAGGCTCTAGTGTTCGCGAGCCAAAGCAAGCTGATTGCGATTCGTGGAAATTCACGGAGGCAAATTAAAGGTCTGCCTATTGTTGCTTCGATTTCGTTCAATCTCGATGATCTGGTAACCCTAACAAACATCCCGGCGATCGATTCTCCCGGCTCAAACGACGCGTTTGCTCATCAGGCTTTCTCGAGACGAAAATACCATACCACGTTCCTCGAAACGGTTACGAAACGGTCCTATCAGGGAAAACGCCAAACTTTCTCGATCGTCGGTTCCTGGAAACGTCGTCCATTATAATTTCAGATGGAACCGCTTCTGTCTCGAGACTTTCGGTCACTTTTTTCCTCCGACTTCGTTCACCATTGCGTCACAGACGTGCGACAATTTCGTTGTTGTCGCGAAACCACCGTATTATCGTCACCATTCACAATACGTTTCGAGGTTTTCGGCCGACTGTGCAGAGAGAGAGAGAGAGAGAGGATCGTGGTTATTTGCAGCCAAGGTTCGCCGTAAATATCACGAAACACGACCTTTGACACCGATTATCCGCGCACATTGGACAGTTTCACCTGTAATTTCAATCTGAAGATATGGAACAAAGTGTCCTTTGAATTACGATCAAACTTTTCAGACGAACGACGACGTTTCCCATGTTTCCTCGAATTTTATCCTCCTTTCTTCCCGTTCGACGAAGAGAAGCGTTAATTATATCGGCGAGAAGTCGCGAGTTTTACCGTAACAGTTGGCGAATTAACCGGTTAATTGTTATCGCGAGAACGATAACCAACGACGTGAAAGCTTCTTCGTTTTCGTTTCCTTCGTTCTGTCGGTCGGTATCTGGAAACCGGCGCCGTGGCAATTACCAGCTGTCAACGGAGGCCCAGGTATGAATGCAGAGATAGCGAATCGAACGGTTCGACTTTGCCTTTTGATGTTCAATTTTTGCAGTATCCTTCGAGGCTATTATCATTGCCCGCTATCTACGCGATTCCGTTAAATTCTTCCTTTTTCATCCCCCTCCACTCTCCGTTACCTTCGTTTCTCATCTCGGAGGAATGAGAGATAGCGCAGGATCGACAGAAAACCGTAAGCCTACTTATCTACCTAGTAATAGGATTTTATTTATTGCTCCTGCCATCGTGGACGCTTGAAGCTTCGCAATTATCTCTCTTTCTCTGCGCGAAGGAGGGTCGAACAGGGCGAGAAGTTAATTGGCCAAGAATCCCTAATAACCGCGGTGAGTAATACTCGAGTAGCTCGTTCGAATCTCGCGGCGACACACTCGAATCTATCGATACGTCCACTCTTCGCCAGGCAATTACTCCTCGTTCTTTTTTTTTTGCACCGGCTATTTCGAGCAGATAGCGTTGACAAGAAGCGACGCGATACGCGGATGGCCAGCCATTTAGCCGTTTTCTTCTGGACGCCTGGCCAACAAAACAGGAAAACGACTGTGTGTGTCCAACAGGTGTTGTTAAAGCCGGTTCCCTCGACCCGTAATGAACATTCTCTTTTATTTACCGTTCACCCAGCTTCGCGCGAGCTCCAGCTCCGCCTGATGACGTGCCCATTGACGTCCGCGATTGCGTTCACGCCGGATAGACCTTTCTTATCCGGGCAAACACGGATCTCCGTGAGTTTTTATTCAAGCGGTTGTTTTGAAACTTGCGTGTGTCATGTACTGATTCCTTTCGATTATTCACGGATGCGGAGGGAAAATTGTTAGCGTTGGTTGGATGTGGAGCAACGAATGGAACGATCGAAACGGTTGAAACGGTTAGATTTGGGTTGGTGGAAATGTTTGGGGATTGTACGAGTAGATTCACTGTGGACGCCTCAGTTGTTGGACAGAGATTAAAAATTGGGGAATTTTTAAATGAAACTTC
>NW_017100307.1:1689887-1702701 GCF_001263275.1 Habropoda laboriosa | reverse complement strand
GTTATCTGATATGACACACTATGGGTGCTTTTAAATATTAAGTTTGTACAGTCTTTATTTTAGAAATATAATTATAGCGAATTATAGCGGTAACTTAATTACTTCTCAGTAGCCTATAGTCGAAGGATTAATAGAAAGAGAGACAAAGTTTTGACTGAGAAAAATTGCAAAAATTCCAAGATTCAGTGTCCTTTGAATCGAGAAATTTTACATTTTTTACGTAGAAAATTGAGACCAGAACGACCGTCTATTTCAAGAATCTCGAACCTTGAATAAATATTGCGGTGGCATAGTTGTAATCGGCGCCAGCTCAAGGTGTCAATTACCAGCGAGCACAATGAATATCGTCTCTCATTTACGAGCATGCTAATTATTTTCGAGCTTCTCCAGAATCGATTCGTTTTTAACGATTTGAAATTCTCAAAGGTCGTTCCTTTTATCAGCGATGGCGAACAGGCGACATGAATCGGGCATACCTGTCCACGACACGCCTGCAATCGTCCGAATGACTCGGCGAAACGCGATTTGCACTTACACCAGCTTTTTGCGCGCCGCGGCGCCACCAAGGCTCCTCCGATTCTCCGTCTATTTTCCAAAGGGAAACCTTTACCCGACACGTAGATCACCTGTAATTCACGATACTACCGGAAGCAACACTTTCGTAGAGTTAATAAAACATAGGAAGAAAGGAGATGGAACTGCGATGTAGTTACGGTAACTACTAGCTTCCTCCGTTTGATTGCCACAGTGGTAAACTTTTCGGCCCAGTTTCCACGGGAAACCGTCAACTGCTCCGCGGTGCATCGTTAAAAATGTTAAGATAGCGCAGTGATAAATGATACGTCCAGTGTTAGATTCCGATGTTTAGTAGTTTAAATAAAAAAATAACAACTTTATTTTACTAAATTCCGTACACGAAATGTAGAGGTGGAGAAATATTTACAGGGGTGGAGAAATATGTTGAGAATGTACAATGACGTGTTGTTTGCGCGGAGCCTTTGCTCCTGTGTGAGTTGAGGTTGCAAATTGATCGAGGTGTGGGACAGTAGCAGGAAAGGAACTTTTATATCGTTGAACGGTGATTTTTAAGTAGCAAGATACTTTTATTGCACTGTTCATCTTTGAAACTTGAATGCACATATTGTTGCGGTCTCTACTCTCGAATGCAACATCGATGGAAACACTGTTTCGAACGCAAAACATTGTTGTACGCGTTACTTTTGAATGCAACATTGCTCGAAGCGTTATATTTGAACGCAAACATTGTTGGAATCTCTATTTCAGATTGCAACATTATCAGAAGCGTTATTTCGAACGCAAACATTATTACAAGCACTATGCTTGAATGTAACATCGTTACATCGTATTATTTTCGAATGCACATTGTGGCAAACGCGTTGTCGGGTTTGAAACTTTGTTGCCGCGAATCGTTCTCGAAAAATGCACATTGTTGCACGACGCGCCGTTTTGCAATATTGTGACTCGCGCGGGGGGTACAGAAAAGACACATTGTTGCAAACGTGTTATCGCGCTTGCAACTTTGTTGCCGCGAATCGTTCTCGAAAAATGCACACTGTTGCACGACGCGCCGTTTTGCAACAATGTGCTTTTTTCGGAAGCGACCCCCGGCAACGCGCGTATGCACAATTGTTGCGTGACGGTGTTCTCGAAAAATGCACATTGTTGTACGACGCGCCGTTTTGCAACATTGTGGCTCGCTCGGATTCTCGAAAACCGCACATTGTTGCAAACGCGATTTCTCGCTTTTGCAACATTGCGAAACGCTTCTTATTTGTCAATTGTTATCCTATTTGTTAAGGTTGGAGCGGTAAGGTTAAAGATTTTATTTCGACGAATCTGCAAGCAGGACGTCGCAGTTTTTTCAAATGATTGAACGATTCACTGTGCAATATATACATCCACCCCTCGATTTTCATCCCTGTTCAAGGATACAAGTATTCGTTCCTCCACAAAAGAATATCTCTCGGTGGTTTAAGTGGATCGCAACGACGAAGAGGACGATGCTAATCCTGCGGATCCGTTCTTAAGAATCGTCGTTTATCTCGTATCTCCGGGTGCAAGGACAATGAGAATTCCGGCGGGAAAAACTGCAGGATAATCCTCGGAGGGGAGGAGGAGAGAGAATCGCGTGAGAAAAAATGCGAGGGAAAAAGGGAGAGAAAGCAGCGGTGGAAAATGGCAGCAGGCAAACACACGAAGGCGGCGCTCTTTTTCTAATCTGTCGACAGAAAGGATCCACTAACGGCGAGACCTTCCAGGAAGTACGGCAATTTTTGAAAATTCGGAACAAGGCCCGTCGTGTCGCGTTTAAGCCTGTAAATTATTGGCTGGAAAGGATGTTGTTGTTTTAGGCTCGAACTTCTTCGCCGTTCCTGGAGTTTCTACCCTATGCAGGGACATAAGGAGGCAACACCGTGTGCATGCGCTTCTGGCTTCTTTTGTGCAGGATCGACCTGGCTTCGCAGCAACCGGATTACGTTTCGTTCACGGAACTTTTCGCCTTTGAAACAACGATTCGGAGAGTCGTGGTAGGGATAGTTGAAAAGGTAACAGATTATGAGTAACAGATATACCGATCCTTCGTTACTTTATTACACTTTTGTCGAAGAATTTGACTTGAGGCTAGCTTGAAAAGTTGACTCAACGCTACCTTAGAAATTGTTTCATTTCCATAATGCAGATATCCTAATCTTTTATTATATACTTTACACTTCCACCGAAGAATTTGACTTAACACTTCTTTAAAAATTTGATCTAAGACTACCTTAGAAATTATGTTATATAAAAATGTTTAATTCCCATAGTGCACAGATATCATATACACTTAAGTCGAAGAATTTGACTTAACACTTCCTTAAAAATTTGACTGGACACTTGCTTAAAAATTTGATCTAAGACTACCTTAGAAATTATGTTATATAAAAATGTTTAATTCCCATAGTGCACAGATATCATATACACTTAAGTCGAAGAATTTGACTTAACACTTCCTTAAAAATTTGACTTGACACTACCTTAGAAATTATGTTACATATACATCACACTTCCACCGAAGAATTTGACAAAACATCTACCTGCCCAAATATTTCCTAAACTCCATCAAGTAATCCTGAAAGTTCCCAAAAACATTAGAAACATTTTTATCTCAAATAAATTTCCACGGTGTAACCTATCTTCAAAACGAACCTAACGACCCAACACCACAACAGTACACGTATCTAGGAATTTCAAGCGGTACCTGTCGAAAGTACCGTCAACCTTCAATCCGAATTTCCATTTTCCCATTAACCGGTCTCTCCCATTGAACGAAGTACGCAAACACGGTACCTAAAACCTCGAAATTCCATTGCACGTTAACGCAACAACATCTGCTCGATCGAAGAGGGAAGCGAAGAAACCGTGAGAAAGGGCCGAATCGCGGTGGAAAAAGAGGAGAGGAGGGGAGGCAATAAAGAGATCGGCGATCGATCGCGGAGGAAGAGGAACGGCCACGGTCGACGGAGGAAACGAGCCTCTCTGGCCGGAATACACGTTTCAGCACTTAATTATCGCTCATCGCTTAATTATTTTCCTCTCATTGTCGGCCTGGTACCTCGGCTGGCATGATAATCAGCCGCGATTCCGACGCGGAAATTGCGGAAAGAAGCAGGAAGCGGCGTCTTCTTTCCTTCGTCTTCTCTTCTCTCTTCTCCTCTCTTTTTACCTTTCTTATTACGTTTCTTTCCTCGTTTCACTCGCAGGTTCTTCTGCAACGGCGTGCGTTTAATACCGTTAGCCGTTGACAAGCCGATGCATCCTGGCCGCGAATCACCGAAGGAAGGAAAGAAAACAGCGGAGAAGAAGGAGAGGAGGAGGACGAGGAGGAGGAGGAAAGAAGGGGAAATACGAAGGTAACTGGTAATATCGCCGGGAATAATGAGGTTCTCGTTACGTCACATCCTGTAAACAACGTTTATGATGTGACGATTCGGTGGAAGCAGCGCGAATAATCGTAATTTGCGGTGGCCACTGTCGCGCTTCAGCGATCGCCATTTTTCTGCATTCTGCCGACCGGACTTCCCGCGGAGGAACGAGACTGCGAAATCGTGATGGCAAATCTTCCTATATTTATAGAATTCTATTTATAGACACTTATGAAAGTCTCAGTACTCCCTATAAATGGACCATTTATATTAAAAGAAACGCTTGGTTCGTGTAACTTCATATTGCCGAGACTGTATAATTGGGAAATTTACAAAATCTAGAAGGTGCTGCGGAGACTTTTCTCGCGGTATTAATTAACACGTATCGTGCTCCGTGTGCCATCGATGATACAGGAAATGAAACTTTCATTAAATCAGGCAAGATATCCTTGTACTCGGTGCTCGCGTGCAAAATGCGTGTAAAAAAGATCGAAGGATGGAGAATTTAATAGTATCAATATGGCTGACTTTTTGCCATCGTTTTATCTGCTTTGAAATAATATACGTTATTTTTCTATTTGTGGGAACTTGGTTCGTTGAAAAATTCAGAATATTAATAATTTCACCGTTACAAAGAAGTTTAAATAATAGTTATACCACTTTTCATCTCAAATTTCCTTATTTTACCTCTTACATTCAGCTGTCGTGGTATCTACGTATAGAAACTTAATTCATTGCAAAATTTCGAGTATTCGTAATTTCACTGTTACAAAAATTATTTACGCCACTTTTCCTCAGAAATCGCGTTCGTTATTTTATTTCTACATGCAGCTACTGTATCATCTACGTATAGGAGCTCGATTCACTGCAAAATTCAGAATGCTAACAATTTCACCGTTGCAAAAATTATTTCAAATTATTTCCGCCACCTTTCCTCGGAAGCATTATTCGTTATTCACTTCTCACTAGCTATATGTCCCCGTATCCGAGCCAAATTCATTGCAAAATTTTCGCGCGGCAAGGTTTCCACTCGACCAGGTGAAGTGAAATCGTTGTTTACACCATCCAGCGAAGGCTAAGCGGCCAAGTGGCAGTTTACGCACGTAAAGTCTCGGACACCACTGTACCAAGGGTCCCTATTCGAGGCTTGCCTTGGTCTCGACAAGGTGTTCGAACTTCCTTTGAAATAGTGCGGTGGATTTTCCGACGAACGTGTCACTGGTCTTATTCGAATCGTGCGCCTATTCAGACACCGAACGAATAGAAGGGTGGCTGATATTGTCGAGTATCGAGTTAATAAAATTTTCGGGGAAAAAACATGTTCCCCATCTAGCTATTCACGAGAAACTCTATGGAAAAGTATTTGTACAGTTGTGTTGCATCGATGCGACGTGAATGGACTAGTCGAACTTGAAGCCGTTATTAGTACACTCGGCCACTGTTCAACCGGTAACTCGATAAATATTGATTTTAACGAATTTCAAAGTATAATTCTCGATAATTGTTTTCTCTTGTGTAATATCGAAGATGCGGCTACGGTTGATAGGAGTGGTTGAACGGAAACACAGGAAGGATTAATTTAGAACTGTCTCCCAGAGACATTCGGCTCTTCTATTTGTAAGTCAATGATTCTCTGCACGGTCTCGCATGCAAAACGACCGATATCTCGAGAGTCCAGCGTGTCACCGTCTAATAGACGACCTCGGTGCAAAACGTGTCCATTTATACAATCGTTCTGTCGTCGTTTCGATTCACTTTACAGGAAAATCGGCGGCGTAATCTCTGCAGTATGCATAACCGCGAGGAGGAATATTTTGAGGAATGTTCACCGCTGAATTATTCGTTTGCGTGGATTTTAAGTGTGCATTTCTCGAGTGATTAATTTCTGTTCTTTTCTTTTTATTGGGGAAAGAAGTCGTTTATTTTGTGCAGGGAGGATTTGAAATTCAAAGCACAGATGTCCAGGACACGAGAAAGAAAGGGGCGATTTCGAGCACGCTTTGGTGACAAATGATTCCAGATAGCCAGTTCACGCACGATTGGATAAAACGTTTATTTTGCAGGAAGGATATCTAATTTTCTGGAAACTCGACTGTTGGCTCGTGCCACGTTTTTTTGTAGGGTTCGATGATGCTCGTTTCCACGTGTATACCGAAGGTTCGGGATTGCAGAAGGAGCAACGAAGGTCCTCGTGTAATTTCTCAAGCTCGAAAATTACGGTGTCACCGTAAACCCGTTGTAAATCACCTTAGAACGCTTAGGAGGTTTCCAAACACTGTGGCCTGTTGTCCCTAAGGTTCTTTAAATATGGACGGAAATTCTGACGATTCCTAAATGGAATTAGGGATGCTGACTTGTGCCTAAATAGAATTGGCCTTAAAAAAATCGACAAAAATACAGCAATGCAAATTTTTAGACCCTTTATCCGTGTCTAAAGGCAGAAAGAGGTTCACAGAAGAAAAAGGTGTTCTAAATGAAGGATCTAGACTTTTCCCTAAATTTTTTAGCCTAGAATTAGCCTTATAAAAATCTAAAGAATTCTAGCAATGCAAATTTTCGACAGACTCTTTACTAACGTCTAAATGAGCATCTCAGAGGCAGAAAGGAAGGATCTAGACTTGTACCTAAATTTTTCTAGCCAAGAAATAGCCTTATAAAAATCTAAAAAAATCTAGCAATGCAAATTTTCAGGCAGACTCTCTATTAATGTCTAAAGGAGCATCTCAGAGACAAAAAGAGGCTCCCAGAAGAAGAAGATATCCTAAACTTTTCTAGCCAAGAATTAGCCTTATAAAAACCGACAAAAATCTTGCAAGCAGACCTATTATCAGTATCGAAATAAGTTCGAGAGATTCAGACTTGTATCTAAATTCCTCTAGCCACGAATTAGCTGTGTAAAAACGAAGGAAAATCTAGCAATGCAAATTTCCGAGGAGACCCTTTATCGGTGTCTAAAGGAGCATCTCAGGCAGAAAGAGGCTCGCGGAAGAAAAAGGTGTCTGTCCGGGGGATGTTGAACAATGAACGACGCCAGTCGAAGGAGCAAAGATCCACCTGTAGTAGGGGGATGGTGAAGAGCGAGGAGCAGGGGAGAAGACGCGGTAATTTGAAGTCGGGCCTCAAAGTCCGTGTACGTGGTAGCAATTATCGGGAATTAAACGTCCGGAGTTGAACTCGACGAGTATCCCCCACGGTTGATGCTGTTTCCTGCAGCGGCGCGCCGCGTCGACGAAGAAATTTTAATAAGACCCCTCGAGCTCGCTTAATAAGATCCCGACTTCTCGGAAGATCGTTAAAATACCTCGATGGAAACTTTCCACCGCTGACTGGCCACCCCGTGATATTGATTAACATCGTTGAATTCCGAATGATCTCGACCCGACGATTGCCAATTATCGAAAATAAAATGTCTTCCGTTCTTTTGCTCTCGATCTTGCTTCTGAAACTTTGTCCAACGATGAATGAACGAATGAATGAATGCACACGAGGACAAACACGCACACACTAAAGGGAAGATTCGATTATTCCTGGAATAGTAGGAGTAAGAGTCTCTCTATTGTAAGGAAGGAAAAGGAAGCAGGGCAATTTTCCGTCGCGTGGACCAGTCTACGTCTAAATCTACGTCTCTTTCTAAGCAAATCGAACGTAGGAATCTCCCCACGTTTCACTTCGACGAAGATCCATCGTCCCCGGAGAGAACGGGTGAAGCTCGATTTCAACTCCCTTAAAAATACACCGTTCGGTATTCTTCCGAGCTCGAGTTTTCTGTTTTTCACCGATTCAACAAGTGGCAGGTGCCTCTTACACAGGATCGAACAGTGACGCGAAAACGTTCGTTGGTGGGCTGGCTGCTGTTGGGAAGGGTAGGCGCGATCGAGCTCGAAGATAAATCGTCGTCGATTACCATTTAGTTAGGTCCGCGCGGGCGACGCGGCCTGTGTACGTAGCAGCTTTTCGTGCCGGTCCATAATTCACGATCTTGAAAAGGACACACCAGCGGTGACGCTGGAAAATGGAGATTAGGTCGGTGCTCCGTGTTCGAGTGAACACGAGAAAGAGAGCAGAGTAGAGAGAGAGAGACAGTTCTGGTTGCCAAACGGTTTCTTATCGTTGGTTCAACGAGGAAAAACTGGCGTCTTTCCGTCGCTCGATTTGCATTTCCTTTTTTTTTCTTTTCTTTCTCCTCCTTTTCAGTAGGACGCGTTTCAACGGTGGTTCCCGCGCAAACAAACGGCCACGACGTTCCTTTCTACCCTGTGGAACGCTTGTTTTTCCAGGGACGGTGAAATGCAAACGACGTTATGCACGTGCGACGGACATCTCGACGGATTATGCGCCCGCTGGCGCATAATTTCCTGTGAAAACGAGAACCCCGGAGGTCTCTAAACCCTCTGGATATTCGACGCTCGTTAATTTCTTTTCGAACCAGTCTTGCCACCGTATCGAGCTATAGAGTAATACGTCGGTGCTCGTAAACGACGGAAAAGTCGCTTTAATCTCGACCTCTATTCGCTGGAAAGTTCGCATACCCGCGCGCTCGGGCCAATTTACCGCAAGAACTCTTGCTCTCTTTTCACGTAATTCGTATCACGGCGAAAGCCCGTTTTCAGAAATCGTTCCGCCGCTTTTCACCGATTTCCTTCAACCCTCTTGGTATATACATACATATATATATATACACATACAGAGAGAGAGAGAGAGAGAGGAAAATTAATTTCTGCCAGATGAAGAATAGTGAATGGGTGAAATTCATGGGAAACAGGAAATAAGAGTAATTTTCGCCGTTCGAAGGCTGGCCAAGGAGGAAAACCGTGGTAGAGCAGGAAATTCCGGTGGAAATCTAAAAATAACCGGGCACAAATCACCAACGATACAATAACAGCCCTCGGGAACTGTTTGCCACGGACAGATTTACGAGGAACCGCGATGGATACCAACAGGTGTCTTCTGTAATGCTCCGGTGGCTCGGTTCACACGTTTCCAGTGGTCCACGCGACCCAACCGGCCGCTTTGACGAGGCCTAATCCAAGTGGTCGATCGGCCTCCGAAACGGAATACCGAGAAGTCTGACGAGAAACGAAGGTTTGGAAGAAAAAAGGGAGACGGGACGAATGGAATTCCAGTTGATACAACCCCCACGTTGCTCGCAGAGGTGTAGAACCACGTTCCTTCGACTCGTGGCGATCGGTAATCTTGAAAAATTCGATTGGTTGCGCAACGCGGACAGAGAACAAGGTATTTTCGAATTCCAGGACGATAGGATGTTTGATGAATTAATCCGTTGCCGAGATTGATCGCGCTCTTCGGTCTCCGTAGAGGAGAGAACTCTTGTTCGTGCTCTTTCAACAGGCTATTACTCGCTATTACTCGTAGCTCATTTTTAACTCGAACGGTTAACGGGTTGCGTGAATGGAGGACGAGTACCATTAATTCCCGCAGGAATTACAACTTCGAATCTACCCGTAAAGAAATCACGAGATAAAACGAAGCATAAACACCTCCTGTTATCGTGTTTATAAACACAGTTACGTTCCATCGCATCCGTAACGCCTAACAAATTCCAAACAGAATTCGATCACCGTCTCTGTATACTGTTGTTCGTCCGCGTTCACACGTTCTGCCCACACAACCGCTTCGCCTGCCTCCCTTGCCCGGGCCCATCTTCGCTTTCGATCATCTTTACGACGAAATTCTACGAAGTGACCGAACGAGCGGCTGTGAAACGCCGAACGGTAAGATAGAATAGAGAGAGAGAGAGAGATGGGGCAGTCAGACAGAGAGAAAGTAGGAAAGAAACGGAAAAAAGGGACGCGAAGAAAGAGAAAGAGAGTGGAGAGAAAAAAAAGAAACGAAAGGTGTAGAGAGAGAGAGAGAGAAAAAGAAAAGAAGGTAAAGAGAATTCCAGGTTGAAATCGGAGTGCAGACCAAAAGCACCGCCGCGTTCTCGAGGAGAGTGGCGTGGAGAGAGAGGAAGGGGCAGGTAGATTCATTCACAAGACCCCCACGGTTTCGCCCCCTCCCTTGGCCCCTCGCGCGACGCCCCACCACCGCTCGAATGGGAACCGTTCGGGCCCACTGTCCCCCTCCACCTGACCTGTTTGCGGCCCTCTAGTATCCCCCCCCCCTCTCTGGCCCCGCTGCGGTCAGCGGACCGATCGTTCCCGCATACCATTCGTCTCTTCGCGAGGGACCACCAACCGACAGCGGAGTGGAGAAACTCTGTCGGCCTGCTAGCGCGTCGTTTCTTATCCGTCTGCTGCAACGGAGCGTAGATCAAACAAAGGAATCCGAGAGCCAGGCCGACGACTCCAGAATTTCTGGCCCTCTCTCTCTCCCTCTTTCTCTTCCCCTCTTTCCTTCTCTCTAGCGTGTACACAGCTTTCTTCCTTTGCTGCTCTTTTTTCTTTCTCCTGAAACGGTTTTCTGTTCCTTCACGCATCTGGGAGTTTTCTTTCATTCCCCGTTTTTTACCGCGTATTTTCGTCCCCAACGCGGCAGTTTCTCGAGGGTTTCTCGGAACGACGATGAGAAGGAAGCGGCGATTTCGTGCTTTCGTAAATCAGATTCGATCCTTGAGGCGTTCTTTTTCTTTTTATTGGAGATACTTTTTTGCTGTTGTTTGAGATTTGATTTGGGAATTATGGGAGCGTCGATTTTTCAAATGGAAGAAAACTACCGTTCCGTTGAAAATACCAATATTAACGGTCGATAAACAAGCTGAAACTTACTAGAATACTTCTAGTCACGTTGAAGCGTCTAAACGACGTTTATTGCGTCGAAAACGGTTCTCACCTTTCGGCGAGAGAGTTTACCAAGAAGCGTGCCAGGTCGTTTCGGCGCCTTTCGCAGGCTTTTCCAAGAATGAACTGGCAAAACGAGGGACAATGGCGGGGCCCCAGAAAGGCCTGGCGCGGTTCGTTATTGAGCTTCTTCCATAGGCCGGCCGATTGAAGGAACTCTTGTCCCGAAAGATCGTGCGATAACGATATCCCATGCTGGCTCGCCGGATGATTTAGGATCCCGTTTACCTGTGTGTGTCCCGGCCTGTTCCGCTCTCGCAGGTCCTGTTTACCTTTCGGGAAGGAATCGCTGGGACCTCGCGGTCCTCATTAAGATCCCACAGCGAGCCGACAGTGCAAGTACACAGCTTCCATTCACGTCTTTCTTCTCTCTTCCTACGCCTCTCCTCGCCTTTCTTCCTCACTTTTTAATTTACCATTCGACCAGATTCTAAACTTTCCGAACATTCGTAAGCTACCTCGGTAAACACGAACGGAACGAAGGGTTACTATCGAGCTAATTCCAGTGAAAAAAAAAGTAGAATTCCTTTGGGATTCTCGGAGGAGGCTAGAAAGAGGACGAAACAAATTCAACGACGCTTTTTACCTACCCCCGAGCACACTCGGTTCGAAGGCTCGTTCGAAGCGTCAAACCGAGTCGCGTTTTTCCCGCGAAATTGCGTTCGACCGCAGAGTCCCCACGGCCGATGGAAACAGCGTTCACGCGGAACGTGCTCGAGGACACGAGAGTCCAGCAGCCCCCGCAACGAAGAAACTGCCGGCGATACGTGACTTAGAAAGTGGAGATGGACGAAAAGCAGGCACCGTCTTTCAGCCTGGACGTGTTCGCTTCTCGTGTTCGCTACGTGCGCGATTCAACGTTGTCCAGCAGGTTGTTCTCACGTGGCGGAGGCTAAGCGCCGTTCAGCGAGGGTCGGGGAGGCGGACCCTTTCAGAAATTTAGGCGCCGACACAGTGATTCACTGTGTTCGAGTTACGAGGCTAGACAGCCTTTTCTGACCAGTCATCCGGGCTTCTTCAGAATGGAGGCTCGCGTTTGATCCCCGAACCGCCGCTAGGGTTGGCTTGATTTGTCGAGCAGAACGACAGCCTTTGCTCCTCGTGTTTCCACGCGCTGTTCGTAGAAACGGCCCGTTTCCAAAGTGGTTCCAGAGGATCGAGTAGATGTTCTCAGGGGAAACGAACGTCTCTCGAGTCGACGATTATACACGCGGAGGGCTGTTGGAATTCTTTTCGGTCGGACTGTGGTAGGTCGACGTTCAACGAGGGTGAATTTCAATGTTTCGTCTATGAAGATCGTATGATACATGAGTAGGTTTAATGGCGGAGAATGGTAGGAAAGTCTTGACACACTTGGCCGTAAATTTGGAAGTAAAGGAGCTGCCTCGTAAATTCATCCTGACGGCGGACGAAAATATTTGCGGCAATTGTTGCCCTAGTGGGAGGGGGTCGAGACTAATTTATAAAGCTTCTGGAAGTAGGGAACGTACTTGAAGTGAAATGTCGTTAAACTTCCAGATGTAAGCCGTGTTCTTGTAGAAAAAAAGTATTTAGAAGTTTCACGTTCGGTTAGATGTGCAGAACATCGTGCAAATGCGGTACAAAATTAGCTTCGACGAGAGTGAAGTTATTGCTAAACTAAGGGAATATTTTTTTATTGGAGATTGTGGAGCAGCCTGACATCAGTTGAACCCAATTTGTAGCTCTAAAAGGATATTTTTCCAAAAGATGCAGGGAAAAGTTGGAGATTATGGAACAGCCTAACATCTGCAGCTCTCTTCTTCCAATTTTTGAACTGTTCAGCTGATCAATTCAAGACTTCTCTGATTGGCAAACAGTGACTCGAAACAAGAACACCTTCATTGAACACACGCAACTATCGGCATGTCGTCCTTTTCCATTTGCAATCTCCCGCCAAAATATAGCAGATGTCACCAAGCTTAAACATATGCAGTACTTCTTCTTGTTACCACCTTATACCACATTTTTCTCCCACTTTCGACATTCTCACCTAGCCACATCTTCATTCGTCACATTCGAACCCTGACCAATTTTTCACAAGAAAACTACACCCTGAATCCCTCGTTCTCC
>NW_017100307.1:1675484-1688998 GCF_001263275.1 Habropoda laboriosa | reverse complement strand
TGTAGTTCTATTGTATATATTTTTCGCCTTCGCTCGTTTTCGTAGCAGCGGTAATTTTATGACGCCACGGCAATCGTAGTCTTTCAATCTAAGAACTTGCTTTTACGTTTTATTGTCTCGTTTTCGACTTAGAATCTTCGCCCCTTTTTTCACTTGTGCATTTTCGCATTTTTATGGTCACCAGAGCCGAAGCGCGTCTCAGCGTTATTGTCTGCTACGGTCATTGTTCGAGGCACTCGGAATTCCCGCGTGCGTCACTCAAGGGTACGCTTGGTACCTGAGAGTGACCTATGGTTTGGGGGGTGGTATTTTCGTGTAGTTTTTCCTACCTATGATTTTAACCAATAGTTTCGCCAACCACCCTTCCCCACCACTATCGAAAAATGTGCTCAACCTATCCGAATGCCTCACCCCCGCGATGCACCCTCGCACGGAGGTGTCGTGGGACCTTTCGCGGAAGGGAACGATAGAAGTCATCTGACCACGCCAAGAGTCGAGTCATTAGAAGCTTCAGACCATTAGTTGTTTTGTCCTCCTCATCACGGAGGTGGTCCTTCGAAGACGAACCATTAGATTTAGTCGGCACACCACGTGCTAAATTCGACAAAGCTCGAAAGTTGGTTGCAACGACCACGAGCACATCTTAACAATGTGTGTAGAATAATAGCTATCTAATTCATGACCTCTTTTTTCTTGACATGGACAATACAAAGCTGTCTTTGAACTGATATTAGAGCTTCCACGTCTTTATAGCCTTGCAAATTAACCATTCCAGTGTATCAAATTTCTTGTGAAAATAGATAACGATATGTGTAAAATAGCTATCGGATTTTTAGCCCTTTTTCTCCTGATATGGACAATAGGAAGCTGTCTTCGAACTGATATTAGAGCTTTCACATCTTTCTAGTCCTCAAAATTAATTTTTGCACTGCATTTTTCAATTTGATCCCCCAAGTTTCTTGTGAAAATAGATAACGATGTGTGTAAAATAATAGCTATCTAATTCATGGCCCCTTTTTTTTTGACACGGACAATACAGAACTGTCTTTGAATTAATATTAGAGCTTTAATACCTTTCTAGTCCTCAAAATTAATTTTTGCACTGTATCTTTCAATTTAATCTCCGAAATTTCTTGTGAAAATAGATAACGATATGTGTGCAATAATATCTATCGAATTCGCGGCCTTCTTTCTCACGATACGGACACTATAACACTGTTTTTCAACTAATATTAGAGCTTTGATATCTTTCTAGTCGTGCAAATTAATCTTTCACTGCACTTTCAATTTGATCTCCTAAACTTCTCCTGAAGATAGACAGCAAAGTGTGACAGTAAAAGAAGGGCACGAATCCAAGGTCCAAGCGACCAAGTTCCCGTTAGAACGACGCAGTAAGCAAGTTACGTGACCCAAGTCATACGTCCAGGTAAGAATCGCGTAAACACGCCGAAATTACGACTTTTCATTGCTGGATGCGTAGCTGTCTCGCATACCAAGCAAGTGCTACGTGAAATTCAGCGCGTTCGCACGAATCACTCTTCTGTCGATCTAGCAAAACAGAAAGTACGTATCGACGCAATGGTAATTAGCTTCGTTAACGAGCTAAGTGGACCGATTATCGTGGTTCGCTATTAAAACGCAGTTGACGTCGTATTCGTAATAAGATGAATAATTACCTCGAACTTTTCGCACAATTCTCATGGAAATGGACGTTAACATTGGTCGTTCTTTTTATAAAAAACAGCGCGTTTCACTGTCGACGAGAACCGAACGATCGAGATACAATAACAAAGTTCCACGCTTCGAATTACTATTTCAATCGGACACGCTTAAATAGAACCTCGTTGGAACGATAATTAATCGCGTGGCGAATGAATTAGTAAACGTTTGTCCGCTGGAATATGGAAGAACGCTTGGCGATAAAATATCGTCTCGAAGTTCCCGCAAGATTTTTCCATAAATCGACGTCCTCTCGCTGTCGCGAATTTTACTTTCAATTAGGCCGAATAAATCGCGGATCGCATCTCGACCAACTTCCCACCGAACCAACTCTCCCTTCGAGAACGTCGAAACTTTTTAAGGATCGCTCGAAAATTCCCCAGAAATTCCTCGGTAAATCGCATCACGGAGAACTGACAGCTCCCTTTTCCCCGATTTATTTGTTACGCACGAATATCCGTGGAAATTGTATCGAATCACTCGAGTTCTCTCCAATTTCATCCGGAAGCGAGTGTAAACAATTATAATATCGAGAATTCTCCGTTGGGTTTCGTCGATCGCCAGCTTTTTTTTCACTAAACTTTCCAAACTATCCGCGCGCGGATCACGTCGGATATCGCGTTTACTCCGGCATAAAATTGAATTTCACGCCGCACTATTAGAAAATCTCTTCGCCCCCTTTCCCCAGCTGCCGGTATTAGTATATCGTAATTGGAAGCCGCGGGAAGTTTTACTGTCCGCCGTTATAACCGGCCTCGCATCGTTGCGACGACGGGAACGTCGTCATAATTAAATTTTTCCGGCCAGACGAACAGCAATTACGCGGACCGTGCAAGCCTCTCAGCCTCCGTGGACGAAGGATCGACGATAGAAACTTCGTGGGAAGCCTCGAATTCAAATGTTTCGCGGGGAGAGGGAGGAAGTGTGAGATTTTGGGCAAAGATTGGGCAAAAATTTGATGTATTAAATAATCAGGACGACACCGAGAGGCGCCTTTAACGCTATAGGCGCTTTGAAAATTTGTTCGCTGTTGGAGCCTTTCGGCGGACTTTCATGTTAATTCGATCCTTAATTTTATCCTACGCCGTTGGAGAAATGTGTACATCGAAACTGTTAAATAATAAGGACGATACTCTATGGCGTCTTTAATCCTCGTGTTAGGGACAGCAAGGGGACGATTTTATGATACGTGATTTCAAGTTCAGCAAAACGTTATTTTAATTTAGCAGCCAACATGCGGCACGTAGAATTTTTCAAATATTAAAGAATAGGCTATTGTTCAGTCGGTAAGGCAAGGTGTCATAAAGTCACCCCCAAAGGGTCTTCGAAACCGATGCAGTTACGGAGGCCTCTCGGTACCTGACCTTCCGAACGAGTCGGAGAGTCAGAGTTGACCTGGCCGGGTTTACCCCCCTTGTTGTCAAATTTCCATCCAGTAAGGACCAGCTTCGTCACCCCCGCTCCAAGGACGTGACGCGCTCCGGGTGCAATGGAAGGGGGTGATACGGGATAAGACCACAGAGTGTTAGTACACAGACCATCAGTTACATTAGGAATCTTAAAGATTCAGTCAGACTCTCAACGCAATACTTTCAGTCTTCAGACGGTACCTAGTGCAATATTCCAAGTACACAGAAATTAGTACCCGAGTGCTTAACACCTCGAACAGCCGACCGAAAACAGTGACGCGGCACGCCAACGCCGGGTCTCTTCTGACCCGTACTGGAATTTTTACTATATGTATGTCAGAACTAATCTTTAGGCAATAATAAGAAAAAATATAAATATATTATTTACTTTAAATTGTATTCTTTTTTATCGTACGTTGTGAACGTACATGCCTTAGGCATGTTATACACGTCGAGCTGTATTTGATACCATTTCCTATGAGTTTGTAGCACCTCGAACATATTTATGCTGTTATTTAGCTTCTTCGATCTTTTCTTCTCGCTGCTGGATTCAATACTGTCTGGATAAAGACGTTAGAACTCTCCACGCAGTCATTTGTTTATGTTGCAGCGATAAAATTGAGCCTAGCGAACGAGCAGACGTTGCCGCCTCTTCGCTATGCTTAAGACATGGGTCAAAAGTGACCCGGCATTGGCTGGGCGAGGGTTAATCATTTCACTGCTATTGGCGCCTATAGGCACTTTGGGGACCTTTAACCCTTACGTCAATAACTGGGTACCCTTTTGCATAATTCTCACTTAAAAATATCCAGCCAGATCGCTGTTATTTCGCACATTTCCTATCCGTGTTTGCCTCAAGTTTGGAGCTTTCTTATCAGAAAGCTACTAAAATTGGACGACAATTCAGGTTTTTGACATAAGGGTTAAATTAATTTTATCCTAAACACTCTTGCACGTTAATTCAATGAAACAAATTTTAAAGTGATACGGCCGAAAGAAAAAATTTGCAGCCGTTACGGAACGTCTAAATCTGTTACGAATTAAAATTTGCGACAGCGAAAGGGTTAACGATTTCATTCTGCAAAGTGTACATCAAAAATTACAACCAGTTGCTTCATCCTAGTCCTTGCAAATGTGAAAATGAAGGCACAAGAGTGCACTTGAGATTGAATAATCGTTAAATAAATAAACTACAGTGTTTTAAGTATTTGTGAACCAAGTTAACTCGTCTTCCTCGGTTAGCAGAATTACGAATTCACAGAGTTCCCAGGCAAACTTTACCGAAGAACAATTAATCTTATCAGCAATCGAACGTAGCCACGAGTTCACAAGCCTCCCGTCTCCACTAAGAGGTTTGCCAAAGAAACATTTTGGCACAGTAGAACGATCTTGCATCACAGAAGTACGTTAGAAATCGAAAGGATACAGCGGTGCCTTCGCGAATTACAAATTCACAAAACTTCACCGAAGAACGGTTAATCTTATCAGCAATCGAACACGGCGAAAAATTGCACAAACCTCCCTCGCTCGTTGAACAAGGAACGCGTGAATTGATAGCCTCCTCCATAGCACGGTAAACAAAGTTTCATCGCGATCCACCGTTTCGACGAATCGACGCTGTGCCTCGCGCCAATTAAAAGTGATGAATCGTCGACGCGCCGTTGAAAGACTCTGAAAGAAAAGAGAGGAGAGAGAGAGGGAGAGGGAAGAAGAAAAAATGTGTCACACCGCGAAGACGCGGGAAGAAGAAGAGGCGCGTCGATAGCGGTTCTAATGCGGGGCTCATTAATCTTTCTCCCAACAGGAGGCCAACAATAACTGCGTGCATTACGATTACGATCGAGCAAGCGGGCTCCTCTGGTAAGGGTGATCGCGGTGTTAATAAATCACGATTAAATCTGTCGCGGGACGGCCTCTCGAAGGCCGCGTTCACGCCGCGAAATTTATCTCGCGGTTAATTAATTTTACCGCCGCGCAGAGCCGCGCCGCTCGAAAACGAGCGACGATTACGCGTGCTCCGGCTGTTAGAAATTAAATTCATTAGCGATACACGCGTCGACGTAATGGACGCGTGTTCCTCGACGGTTTATGGATCAGGAGATGGTATTCTTGATCGCGATACTGTGGATTTAAGGCTTGCTAAGCGGTTAACCTTCCTTCTATGATGTGCTTTCTGTTCAATGCTCGCGCTGTACAACTGGTGTCTACGACCCGTTTCTTTACTATTACGTCACGGTGAGTGTAAATGTCGGTCACGACAATATTCGGACACCAGGAGAAATTCTGTACTCCTGAGCTCTGTTTGAACGAGAAACAAAAATATTCGGACACTAGGAAAAATTCGGGTAAAAGATAACTGGTTTTTTTTTGCGTACGGTTGTTTAAATATTAGAAGACGAATTTTTATGTCACAGAAATATTCGGACGCTGTAAAAATTTCAGTCATAAAACGAAATTCACATTGTTGTTTACAAACTTTCATATAATATTCGGACACTTTCCAAATTTCAGTCATAAAATTAAAATCACGTCTTTGTTTACAAAGTTTAATATTTCATTAATTTTCTTAGTGCTATTTTTCTGCCAAAAGATTGCTCAACTCATCTCCGCTACTTATCACAATTTCTCCAACTCTGCGTTCCACTTCATCCCCCAAGTTCTCCACGCGCCACAGCTAAAACCAATAGCCCTCCACATTCCTCAAATAAAAATCAACCGAAATCTTCCCCCTCCACCAGGAAAAAAAAAGTAATTCTCGTAATCCGTAGAAATCTTTCCAGATTGGATCACGTATACAAGAAAATAACGAAGTCGGTACACAGGCGCGGCTCTTTAGGGCGACGCAAGGAGGGGCAAGTACTGGCGTGAATTAATTAAAGGTAGAATTTATCAGAAACGATATAGAGAGAGAGAGAGAGAGAGGTGAGCGTGACCCAAGGCGCAATTATCGTTAACGTTCAGCTGCTTTACGAGCCGCTACCTTGTAAGTTACGAGTCGTAAATGTAAATGCGAGATTTGTAAAACGGCGCACCGGCTACCCCCTTGTCCCGGGGTTATTAGTGCACTTCGGGGGGCAGAGTGGCGTGGATGTAATTAGAGAGCCGCGTAAATTATTATTCGCGAGGCCACGCGTTACCTACGTCCGTTAACAATTTGTATCGGCGTGGTGGTGGTGGTGGTGGTGTGTGCAGCCTCTCCCGACCAAGTCGAATTCGTCGTAGGCGACCTTTTAACACCAGGCGATTGATCCCTCGCGGTTTTCCGGCTATTTCTTCCCCGCCAGCTGATTCCAACGATAAGAAACACTGTGTCGACGAAATTACGGGCTGCTCGAAGTGTGTAATAAAGTTTCCCATTTATTTTCAAGTCGGGGTTGTATTCGAACAGCGAGAGAGAACGTAAAGTTGCAATGAAGTAACGAGCTGAGAGATAGAAATCAAAGAAACGGCAAGAGGTAGGGTAGTATTTTTAATGTTACGAATATCTTTGTTTGAGTGGTGCTTAACGGGTGTTTTCTTTGGGGACGAATATTTCTCGGGGACAATTGCGTGTATTCTTCTGTTCTTTAATTGTGTACATTGCTATATTTTTATGGTGTTATGAGTAGTATGAACGTTGTTCGGAATAATGTCTCGGTTTTGAAAAATAAGTGATTCAAATTTCATTGTACGATCAGAAAGAGCAATTTTTTTGAAAAGTATTTTATTTTGGAAGGGTGCTTAGGCCGTTGTAGAATTAAAGTTTTGCTCTATACGAGATAGTTTAGAGCTGAAATGTCAATTCACCTAGAATTATAGATTAGGTCACTGTCCGAATAGTCTTAGAAACACATGTGATTAAAACAATTGCTAAGAAAATTATTCTAAAATCATTTTTACTAGTCTTCTAATGTGAATGTAGATCTTGTGGAATTGGTTTAATAATAAGATGTGAGTGATGGCGTGAATGAATTGAATATATCGTATGGTCTCGAGATTTGGTGAACGAGCGGATCATACATGGTAACTGGGGGTAAAAACAGAAGAAGCGCGTTGTTATTGATATCTGAGAGTACGTGAGAATTTATTGCGAGATATATTTAGAGAGGGACAATCAAATTATCATTATTTCTTTTACGTGTGTATTTAGTTACTGTTGTTATAAAATATATTCATATTTAACTTGTTAACAAGTGTTATACAACCACAGATCTATCTCTAATTCTCCTATGAATAGAGATCTATTTTCATATAATTCTAATGTGAATATTTTCCTGAGTAACTTCTAAGTGAAATAATTGCTAAGAAAATGATTTAAGAATCATTTTTACTAGACTTCTAACGTGAATACAGATCTATTTCTAATTCCAACGTGAATATAGATCTATTTCTAACTCCAAAGTGAATATTTCCAGGAACAACTGTAAGCGAAATATTTGCTGGGTAAATAATTTTTGTAACGCGAACAGAGATAGAGGAATACCGGTGGGTACGTGGTATTTTGACCGTGAAAAGATTAATTCATCAGCTGTCCGACGGCAGAGGAGGAACTGGAGGTGAATCAACGGACGGTGACGCAAGAGTTTCTGCACCGAATGAAAAATACCTGCCGGTCTGTCTGGGCTATCTGCTCGCGAGCCGATTGTTCGTCGGTCGCAGGAATGTCAACTCGATCCGATTAAAAACTGACAGCAAAGTAGCGGCGGTCCAGTGTGTGAACGCGCGTCGCGACACGGAATGCGACGCGTGACGCTCGCCCCGAGGAATTCTAAACGCTCTGACGCGGCCTGCTTTCGTTCGAACAGGTGTGAATCGCATAATATTTCTCTATTCGGAATGGGGAACGTTACTACTTGGAACTGATGCCTCCGGTTACAGCCCTGCGGCAATTCGATCGTTCATTCTGTCTATCGTACGGTGAAACAGATCGAAGTAATCTATAACCATTTTGATAATTCACTTCTATGTAGATATTTTTCATTTCAACCGATACGTTTACATGTGTCGGAGATTTCTCGAGATTGCTAGATCGACATCACTTTTGATTAATTTCGGGTCAAGGAGAGTCTTCTGGTTTTTTGTTCTTGAGAAATGGTACCGAGGACTGGCAAGTGCGCACTGTATTTTGACACGGTGTTAAAGCAATGAATAGAGGATAATTTAGATCTACCTCTAGATTTCTTCTGCTTTTCATTTAAAGAAAAGATATTGAGGACTATTAAGTGCATACTGTATTTGAACACAGTGTTAATGCACTATATCTTCTGCTTTCTCATTAAAAAAAAAAAGAAAGAAAAGGTATTGAGGTTCGCCAAGTGCAAACTGTATTTTGACACGGTGTTAAAACACTATATTCTGGATTTCATTAGAAAAAAAGAAACCGAGGACTGGCAAGTGCGCAATGTATTTTGACTCGGTGTTAAAGCACTATATTTCTTCTGGGTTTCATTGAAAGAAAGATATTGAGGAGTACCAAGTGCAAACTCTATTTTGACACGGTGTTAAAACACTACATTCTGGATTTCATTAGAAAAAAAGAAACCGAGGACTGGCAAGTGCGCAATGTATTTTGACTCGGTGTTAAAGCACTATATTTCTTCTGGGTTTCATTGAAAGAAAGATATTGAGGAGTACCAAGTGCAAACTCTATTTTGACACGGTGTTAAAACACTACATTCTGGATTTCATTAGAAAAAAAGATACCGAGGACAGTAAAGTGCGCACTGTATTTTGACAGTGTTGAAGCATTATATTTCTTCTGGGTTTCATTGAAAGAAAGATATTGAGGAGTACCAAGTGCAAACTCTATTTTGACACGGTGTTAAAACACTACATTCTGGATTTCATTAGAAAAAAAGATACCGAGGACAGTAAAGTGCGCACTGTATTTTGACACAGTGTTGAAGCATTATATTTCTTCTGGGTTTCATTGAAAGAAAGATATTGAGGAGTACCAAGTGCAAACTGTATTTTGACACGGTGTTAAAACACTACATTCTGGATTTCATTAGAAAAAAGGATACCGAGGACAGTCAAGTGCTAACTGTATTTTGACACAGTGTTAAAACATTATGTTCTGGATTTCATTAAAAAGAAAAATGATATTGAGGACAGCCAAGTGCACACTGTATTTGAACAGTGTTAAATCACCATACTTCTTCTGGATTTCATTAAAAAAAAAAGATGTTGAGGATTGTCCAGTGCAAACTATATTTTGACACAGTGTTAAAGCAATGAATAGAGGATAATTTAGATCTACCTCTAGATTTCTTCTGCTTTTCATTTAAAGAAAAGATATTGAGGACTATTAAGTGCATACTGTATTTGAACACAGTGTTAATGCACTATATCTTCTGCTTTCTCATTAAAAAAAAAAAGAAAGAAAAGGTATTGAAGTTCGCCAAGTGCAAACTGTATTTTGACACGGTGTTAAAACACTATATTCTGGATTTCATTAAAAAAGAAAAAGACATTGAGGACAGCCAAGTGCACACTGTATTTGAACAGTGTTAAATCACTATACTTCTTGTGTATTTCATTAAAAAAAAAAAGATATTGAGGATTGTCCAGTGCAAACTGTATTTTAACACAGTGTTGAGGCACTGTATTTCTTCTGAATTTCATTAGAAAAAAGAAATGGCATCGAGGGTTACCAAATTCAAACTGTATTTTAACACAGTGTTAAAGCACTATATTTCTTCTGGATTTCATTGAAAAAAAAAGTTATCGAGGACCATCAAGTGCATACTGTACTTTAACACAGTGTTCAAACGCTAGGTACATCTCTTCTGCTTTTTCATTAAAGAAAAAAGAAAGAAAGGTATTGAGGTTTACCGAGTGCAAACCGTATTTTAACACAGTGTTAAAACACTATATTCCTCCTGAATTTCATTAAAAGAAAAAGATACCGATGACTGCCAAGTGCGCACAGTATTCGAACAAAACGTTAAACCACCCAACAGAAGATAATTTACCTCCATCTCCGCATTCCTTCCAATTTTCCATAAAAAAAAAATCAAAAAATATCTCAGACCACCAAAATTTACTTCGACGCAGCACAAAAAATCCGCAATCCAAATTTTTCCTCCGAAGCAAAACTCCCATCTGTTCCACTAAACCACAGCGGGCAGAATTCAGTTACGCGTTAATTGGCCGGCGAACCTTGCGCAATTTCGATTTCGCACTCCGCGGTCCGCGATTTCGAGATGTTAATCGCAGCATAGGATTCCAGCTGACTCTGGAACCGTGCAATTTCATTGATAATTAGAAGATACGACGAGCGAAACAGGAGTGTTCGGAAACGGAAGAAGAAGAAGAAGGTGGAGGAGGAAAGGTGGCGTATTACGATGCATCAGATTCTTACGTCAATGTTCCCCGGCGAACCGTGGCTGACGCGGCGAGCGCGAAGGAATGCAAGGCGATTGTAAACGTAGCACGATCGGAATTTTCCTGGAAGGTAGACGCACTGACCGAATCTATTATTCGAATAGAAAGCCCACGCGCCCAGCCGAGCCGAGGAATTTGTTATTAAAATACGCCCGCCGCTGGAATCGCGATTAGACTTCGCGAGAATTCTTTCTCTTTTCCTCGTAGACGTTGCGTCTGAAGCGTGGGATGACGAGAACGCCAACCGGAGGGAGAATATCGGAACGTTTTCAAACTCGATTCTCTTCTCCTTTATTCTCTATTCTTTCAGCTAAATTACAGGACAAGCTGGAAAATCGGGCCTCTTCACAAATTGCAAATGAAGCTCCGAGAGGCAAACTAACCGCGCGTCAAGCATCTCGAATTAGAGACCAAAGAATGAGAGAGAATCGGCTTGAAATTCAAATGAGAAAATTGAGTGACTTTGAAATATTGCCCGGTGAAGAGTAGCATTGTATCCGAAGAAAAGTGTATCCAGCGTTCTTCTATTCAAGTGTCTTAGAAAGTACGTTTCGTGGGTCTAGTCCAAGTTTACCATAATCCTGCCAGTATCTACACACGCATACACGCGATTATCGTCACTCAGAATTTCGTCGCGTCTCTCTCCGGGTATACATAAGCGAAACCGTGCAGAGTAGAGAATGTTTAAGATTAATGGCTCCTTTGTCCCGGTTAGAAGCGTCTCTGTGACCGTAGCCGCGCCGCGTAGAGGCTACCGCGAGAGGAAAACGCGGGAAGAAAGGTGAAATCCTTTAGGTAAGTCCGGATAACGGTTCCCGCGGCGCTAAACCGTCGTCGAATTACAAAGTAACCGGCACTCGTTATCCGCATTAGCATTAATTAGCAGCAACAGGCACACCTGTGCCGACACCTCGAAGCCGAGAAACGCGGAAAAAACAAGCGGCTGCATCGCGAGAATGTCTCGGAGGAATGTCGGTGAATGAAGTTAAGAAACATCTTCTTCTCCCTCTTTCTCACTCTCGCGTCCATTCCGTTGGGACGGTTGTACGAAGTTCAAATTGCTGAAATATGCAGTGATTACCGTTTCGCGGACAAACTTTTACGTGTTTTAGGATACAGCTCTTTCATTTATTTAACGGAGCAATGTTTCAACGAGCTTTCCGAACTATTACCAGATTCGCTTTGCCGATGTAAAAGGATTCTATCGACCGGTTATCTGGATACTATTTGCCAAACATCGGTAGATTCATTTCGAATATCTCGTTTGTGTCTTGATTTTCGTTCAAGCGTATCGCGCGTTTTGCGATACAGAATTGAAAGGTTCGAACGTCTGTTAAACGTGAAACGTAGTTTTTCCAACGATGCAAATATTCCTCGGAGATAGCTACATATGTGTACGTATAAGTGACGCTTTGGCTAAAGTCCCGTACTCGATTCGCGGTCATTAGGTCCAGCATCCAATTCAGGCGTGCAGCGTGAGAAAGCAATTGCGGAGGACGGTTTAAATTGAACGGGTGGGCAACGAGCAACCGGACAATTTCGGTACACACGAATCTCGCCGGGTCGCGTCGATTAACCCTTTAACAGCCAGCCGCTCATTCGTCGCCTATGACTTCGCTGTGCTCATTTTGAATAACGCGCCATCTCCGCTGCGCCGTTCGTTAGATTGAGAGTCAAATGGTGAAACTTTCCAGCTCGTTGTTCCAAAAGACTTTGTTCCATCGTGTTCGAGTGACGTTCGAGTGGAAGCAGTTGTTAGTTGAAGAGCATCTGGGTTCAGCTCGATGAGCTAATCAGAAAGCTCCCTTATGAACGCGATCAGAGCCACCCACGTAGCGTGAGATCTTTCGAACGACGTTGATGAATATAGATAATTTCTTTTTTATGCCATCAGTGGACTGTGGGATTTTTATGCGTTTATAGGAATTTCAAAGGTAGTATATAAAAAATATGTAAATTATGGTGCTTCTTTATGATACCTGGTAGGTGAAATAATTTTCTACCCAAGTTCTACGTTTTCTACTATATTCTGAAAAATATAAATTTGCATAAAAATGGACAGTATGGTTATTGCGTGTAATTGGACGTGTATATAGAGTCCTGTTTATTAAATGACACTTCTGTAATACTTTCTTCCAAACAATTTATAACTGTATAAAAATATATTTCACACTAGGTGTGGAAGTTTCTGTCCAAGTCTAATCTTTTTCCTGTTTCCAGCTCTCAAAACACCTACTTGTCAAAGTCTCTCCTACATTATACAATTCTTCCATAAGTGAAATCTTCAAAATTTTCTCAATAAAAACAAAAAATTCTGAGTGAAATTTCGCTTGGGTCATTTATGACCCAGGCAGCCTACGTACGATTAAAAAGAATAACAGCAAATGAAACTATGTAAGTCAAAGTATGTACCTATACTGTATAAAAAGATATTTAAAAAATTGTATACACCAGGTATGAAGGTTTGCGTCCAAGTCTAATTTTGTTTTACCGTTTCCAGCTCTGGAAAAATCAGGAAAAATTCTGGAGTACTTGTCAAAGTCTCTTCTACCTTGTACAATTTTTCGACAAGTCAAATCCTCAAAATTTTCTCAATAAAAAGAAAACATTCTCAGTGAAACTTCTCTCGGGTCATAAATGACCCAGGCTACCCACGCACGATTAAAAAGATTGCGAGCAAATGAATCTATGCAAGTCAATACACGTCTAAACATCTAAATTGCATTCGATAACGTCATCAGTTACCATTCCTCTAACAAACTCACTTATCTGCATGGACAAAAAGCATACTAATCGACGACGAACCATCAACCGCCCTAAGAAACAACGCAATAGAGACTCGGTGAGACAAACGCGAAGAAGCCGTCCTGCGAAGAAATGACGCGTGTAATCGTTCGATATCTCGTAATCGAGTTGAAATGCGCGTCTCGTTCGAAAGCGCGGGATTTCCATCGAAAAGCGCGCGGACCACGAGGCACGCGACGCGCCGCGCCGCGCGAGGTTGCGTCCGCTCGCTCACTC
>NW_017100307.1:1672243-1675449 GCF_001263275.1 Habropoda laboriosa | reverse complement strand
GACATCAATCTTTTATCGTGGCGCGCGCACCACGCGGCGTGGGCCCGCGAATTGCGCAGCACAACAAGAAGGAAAGTCGACGATTTTCGCGGGGATTTTCGCAACGATCGCCGACCGTCCCTCTAATCTCGTTACCTCTTTCTCGAGCGGCTGCTAGGAAGCGTGTCAAGGCGAACTTTTAATACGCGGCACCGCTCGCTTGCTTCTCTTTTCTCTTTTTTTCCCCTTTTTCCCCGTGTGTGTGTGTGTGTGTGTTTTGTTCCGCCGGTGCTTCTCGCGCGACGCAGGACGCGCGAGCTGCATCGATTGCTCGGGGGAAGGACGGCCGAGAGGAGGCTCTTAACGAGGTGTATAATGTCGCGCGGTAATTTATCGAGCCGATGAAACGACAAATTTCAGAGGATTTTCGAAGATCTTGCGCGTGGAAAGATTGTCTTATTCGCTGAAAGGATGTGGGGAAAGTGGAGGGAAGAGGCGGAATGGAGCTTCAGCGAACTCCATTTTGGTAGCGGAGGTTAACCTCCCGTGATCCGGGGAGAAAAAAAGTACGCGAAATTGGGGAAAAGAGGAATGTGAGAGTAGCCTGGATACAGTGTTTCGTTGTGTGACTTCTTTTTAGTGTAAATACCAAGTTTCAACTCGATCGAGCGATTACCTTTCGAGTTATCGCCTATGAAATATGAAGTGTGCATAAATTTGAATTTCGCGCCATCGCAAAGTTCCTTCTCCCCCTGAAAATAATTAAAAAGAAAATGTTAGCGGTTCACTAGGATTATTGTCCCGGAGACGCACGATTTACGACGAACGAAACTGAAATTTCATCGACTCGAATGAAATCAATGTTAACGACTTCAATCACGCCGCACTTTTGCACTGCGCTATTAAGTTCACGAGCGCCGGCGCATACGCTGAAATATCGAAATAAAGGCAAATTAAGCTACACGACACCGTCGGAAAATGGTGAAACGGACGCGGGGCTAGCTTGAACGAAGCGGCGAAAGTAATTCGTATCGCGAAGGTGGCTACATTGCAAATGGCCGCGGCACCGCTCGCGTTGCACTCCGCGATGCAACGCCGTTTTTACTTTCTACTCTAAAAATAAGATTCTTACGTATGAAAGAAGCTGAAAAGAAACACGTTGCGCAATGGTGAACGACCTTTCGAAAATACTCAGCAGGAGGAGAGGAACGGAAATGTTTCGGCCCCCGCGAAGATCGCCCGTGGGAAAGCCTCGACATATGGTTGTCGGGGAGAGATTTAGGAAAATGACTTAGGAAACGGAGTCAGTTTGTAGAGGGGCGGTCCGATAATCTGGCACCGATAAGATCGGTGGAACTTTTCTACGGCTCGGTTCGATCAACAGAACAATTTTTCATGGCGTTTACACGGTAATCGGAGCCGATGGGGCGGACGAATCGTTAAAGTGCACCTAACCAGCCTCTCCGCGTGCACTTCCAGGGGACCATGTCCTTATCTCTCCGTCGATAAGTTCGACGATAGGTCCCCCCGCCCCGAAACTAGGGCCGATAAGAGGAATTATCGGAAGGGAATTCGACGAATAGTACCGCCCCCCACTTCCGTGAACAACTTCGCCCCCGAAAATCTCACAGCTGCGTGGATTTTTCGTATTTCTCCGCGTGTTCCAATAAAATCGACCGTTTAGATTCTATCGGAGATTACGATAATTAGCTCCGTGGAAACCTTCTGTTCGGGGAATCTGGCAATCTAGAGAAGAAGAGAAATTTTATTATACTCTTTGGAATGTGTTTCGTATTTCGAGTTAGGTTTCGGAAAATGAGACCATTCAGTCGGATACTGTGCTCAGTTAGAAAAGTTCAGAGAAGCAACGGCAGTGAAACGTCTGAGACTCTTAAATCGGAAAACGTGCAAAAAAGATTATGCGAATTCGGTTTGAGAAATTTTATCACACTTGCCGTATTCTCTGGACATTGCTCCATTAGATTACCATCTGTTTCGCGTGTTACAATATTTTTTGAATGTGCAAAAAATTGAGCAATATCGACTCTACAAAACACAGCATGGAAAATACATTCTAAATAAAAATCGATGAAATTTTATAGCGCCGGCATCGCGGCTCTGCCGAAAAGACGGGACGAGGGTAAGACTATTTTCTTCCGTCGAATTTAAAGATACGTCTGAAATATTGATCTAAATGGCGCATCAATAAGCGGCAGGAATACGCTCGGTGAATATTTCAGGCAAAATAAAGCCCGCGATCGTTCAATCTCTCCCTTCTACGGTTTCGCGATATTCGCATTCCTCGAAAGTCTGTCATAGCGTGACGAAATGTCGTGTGCTGGCGCAACACGTTTCGGCGCAATCGTAAAATTTAATGGAAATTAAATTGCGCCGTTTCGCGGCGCACCGCCCCAACAGTCGAGGTAGAAATAAGAAAAAGGACGAGGAGGAAAAAGAAGAGGAGACAGCGTGGGGAGGACGGAGGAAACGGCAGAGGGGACTTACGAAACGCGAAGAAACAATTATTGCCGCGCCATAACTCGCCGTAGGCATGCCAATTACGAGGCGCCAGTCGTTGCGATTGCGCCCGGTTTTTACGCTCCTGCCGCAGCCTTGCATAACTTCGCTTCAACAGCTTCCGTAATTCTTCGCCTAATCGACCCTCTCTCCTTCTCTCTCTCTCTCGCTACTTTTCTTCCCCCTCCTTTTTTTCAAGTCTCTTTGTTGCTCACGTTGCTACCGCCGCGTCTTCCCCACCTTCCTCGCCGACGAACGTCGATATTATAATCGTAACGAGGAGGGCAAAAAAGGAGACAACGACTGGCAGAAGTCAGAGGCAATTAGCCGAGCACGCGATCATCCTCGTAATCGCGGGCAAGAACTCGCCAGCTCTAGCTTGCGAGAATTGTCAACAAATCCCCCCTGGCGAGAGGAACGCCCTGGCAAAAACGTAATTAAACGGCGGCGGAACGATCGAATGTACCATTATTCTAGACAAGAGAAACGCGAAGGTTGTTACCCTCCGGAGGAATCGTCGAGTGTTTTATCGTGGGACGCGGGAACGATCCGACACTCTCGCTTTTCGAGAAGTTGCACACCTCCCGCGTGAAAATCTCGCGGAAGACGGACTAAGGGAAGAATCGTCTAACATACGGTGAAACAGCGTTACGAAGCGACTTATTCGAAAAAGCGACGGTAACGGTACTCGTTATTTATACCGTAGAGCC
>NW_017100307.1:1652023-1672146 GCF_001263275.1 Habropoda laboriosa | reverse complement strand
CTCGTGCGGGATTAATGATTCCTTCCCTTTTTATGTTTTTTTTTTTTATAAATATAATCCTTCGACGAACCACCGGAGAAAGAGAGAGAGAGAGAAGGAGGTGGAGAAGGGGAGGGCTGGTTAGAGGGGCGCCGCATAAAAAGCAACGCGCGCCACCCTCGACAGACCCCTCGGTTCGATTAATCACGCTCGCGCGTTTATCCGCGCGCGACACCTCCACCATCGTCCCGTTTCGAAAGATACTCTCCTCACCCCGGTGTGTGTGTGTGTGGAACGTTTTTAATTGCATCGTCGACTACGACGACGACGACGCCGCTGCGAGGTGGCGGCCTTGAAAAAAAAAAAAAAAAACGAGAAAAAAAGATCGAATGCACCGCTTGCGTAACCCAAATGCCCCTCCATCCGTTCGATCGGTCTATTAAGCTCGCCCCGGCGAGCCGTGCGATAAACAAAGCCCAACGGTGGCTCGTGGTGACGAGCATCGTACCGTTCCTCCGCCTGTACACGTGACTGCTAATCAGGCTTCGCGCGTGTCCCATCCTCGTCGACATCTTCTGGGGGTCGGGGTGTTGGATCTATCGTAGAGGGGCGAGCAGGGAGGATAAAGAGGAAACAGTTTTTCTCTCTCTCTCTTTGTTACACGGCTGATTTGCGAGCGAAGAATGTGCCGATGGGGTAATTAATTGTGCTGGATGATCGGTGGCCTTTTGTGTTTATCGATGGATCGCAGGTAGGATGCTTCGAGGACCACTTGGTTTACGAGATCGCGTGTAATTTGTGATACGTTTTGCGGGGTAAATATGAGTGATTTCGGATAACTGAGTAACGGATTAAATGAGTAACCTTTCGGATGCAGTAGATTTTAGTATTGCAGAGAGTAGATTCAACCAGAACTGCGAAATCTTCCGCTTCGGCCGTATCGTTTCGAAGTTTGTTTCGTCGAATTAAGGCGCAAGTGCACAACGGATCAAATTCGGAATAAAATTAAGATGGAAGCGCGCCAAACAGTGGCTCCTACAATTTTCGAAGCGTCGCCAACAGCAACGAAATGGTTAACAATATGAAAGATAGTAGAACTTCTTCACTTTATTAATTTCCACCTGTGAATCAATTATGAACGTCCCGCGATAAATTTTTCAGCGACCTGGGAAAAGGAACTTCCCGTTGCCTACGATGCATGGAAATGTTCGCCGCGTGTAAAAGCTTCTCGTAATGTTTTATTTAGAGGAAAACGTGGAGGGCGTAGCTGGTGAAGGGAGAAGAAAGATCCCGCGCGTTCGATTCCGTGGATCCGAGGTGAAGGAGAAACGAAATCCTTTTTCACGCAGCGGCAGCTGCCGCCGAATCAAGGTTTGCACCTGCTCGACGACCGGGCCATGCTTCGTTTCGGATACGCGAGAATATCCGACAATGTTCATTGTTTATTGAACGCCAGATGCGAGCGGTTTCTGAATGAATCGAGATGACTCGAACGATTCCCCTCCCTTCGAGAAAACCAGCCAGCGGGAGTGTACCGGAAGAAACGGGAATTATTAAGAAAGAATATTTCAATCCACGGAAGATCGCGTTTGGAAAAACGTCAGGTCGAATTTTAACCATCTTGAGGTGAATGTGAAAATCGACGAAACGTGATTTATATTCGCGGAGGAAGAAACGCTTGGAAAAGAAAAGAGGGCAATCTGATTGGCAAATAGAACAAACCGTCTTTTTATTTCGCCGCTGCCGGATTAACGCGTTCCGTGCCGGACCGATTTTCGGTGACTTTCCGTTCACGCCGCGTGGGTCGAGACTAACGAACGCGTTCCGTGCCGGACCGATTTTCGGTGACTTTCCGTTCACGCCGCGTGGGTCGAGACTAATGGTTTTGCTTTTCGCCCTGTATGTCTTCCAATATTTATAAGATTGCAAAAATCATTATCGAGAAAAAGGTAACGTTTAAGATATGCTACAGAGCAAAGGAAAAATTTTTCTTTTAACAAATTATCACCGCAGTTGCATAGTTTAAGTTAGCGGAAGGAAAAGGCCGAAATATCAGATAGCCTGAACGGAAAGACCAGAGTGGGGCGTATGCGACCCACGCGGCACGGAACGTGTTAAGAGCGATTCCGAGCACACGATTAAGCGAAAGACAGGTGGAATATCCGTGTATCGCAGTCGATGCCGCGATGGCGGGGTTAAAGAGCTCTTAAAGCATCAGGCCCGAGTGCACGGGCCTTCGGGGATGCATCCTCGCGGAGAGGCGGTGAGATCCAGTGAAACGAACGAGAATCCACAATAACGAGAGATAGGTGGGTATGTACCTTGTAGCCGTTCTATCGGAATGGCCGAACAGCGTCAAATAAAATTACGCTATCTTCTAAATTGCGTTGCTTTATGGCGGATATTACGGGCCATGGTTTGTGCTAGAGGATCCTCTCAACTGAACAGATGTTTTACGAATTTTATCAGTCTTTCGAAAAATTGCAGACAATAGTATCGTTGTTATCGAACGTATTACACCAATAATTTTGCCATCGTTATTAACTCTTCATAGGCAACCTGGGTCATTAATGACCCAAGCAAAGTTTCACTCGGAATATTCTATTTTTATTGAGAAAAATTTGCCCAACTCTCCTGCATAGTCACAGCCCAAAGTCCATCTTCCCAGAACCCTTAAATAGCCCTATTTTCTCCATTTCCGCGTTCATTCTCTATTTTACCAGGCGCACGTCGCGTAATCAAAATCTCTGTCAAATAAAGTTCTGTTTCTACGCAACGACGATCCTTGAGTGTTTTAATTCAGCGATACCCCAATATCTGTTCCTAGTTTCGTGGAATCTATAATGTAGTAGACACTTTGATAAGTGTTCCAGAATTGTTTCAGCGTGTTAGAAAGCCAAGAACGGTAAAAAAATTAAGCTTGTTTGGCTGCAAAGGGTGAAACGTCTCTATTACATCGTAAACGACGTGCAAACAGTGGATGCACAGGTGGGGCGCGGTTTAACTGCTATTAAAATTCACCGTCGTTCTGTTACGCTACAAAAGTATTGCGATTACATCGTATCGCACACACGATATTTCGAAGTTTCTTCGTTGCACACGTTTCGCAGAGAATTCAATCAAACCGAAGTACATTAGTGCGCCATTCAACAGGTGAGAAAACGAAGCAGACGCTGGTAATCGATGCGCCGACTATGCTCCGCTCCGAGATCGACGAGAAGCAAGCTAGACAGGTGCATGAGCGATCGATTCACGATCCTCCGTGCTAATGAACGCGATAATATGGATTTAATCTATACATCGACGAAGCCAGCTGCGGCGATAATAGCCAAAGACTAAGTATCTCCGCGCGGAGATCTCTAATTGCTCATAATCGAGGACGATAATTGCGATCTACGACGCGGAGACGCTGCGTTACAAGGTAATTCGTGTGCCGCGCGCGATATCTCAATCTGCGACGCGGCAGGTGCGCGGTTCTTTTGGCTGCCACGCGACTCGGTTGTCGCCGCCGAGAAATATCAGCGACAACAGAGTTCCCCGCTCTGGAAACTTTCCGTTTACGATCCAGCCCTGCTTTCCAAACAACCACCATTTTTTCTCGAATTTTTTTCATCGCTAGAAATATCAAGAGGTCGTTGGACTCTCTAGGTGCACGCTCTTCTCTGTTGTTTTCTCAAATGGAAAATCTTCGTCAAAAGATCCCTTGTTTCAACAGATGAACTAGAGAGCCTGAATAGAACACGAGAAAATTTCAGTCACTTTCCGGAAGAGTTGGAAGAAACGGGACAAAGGTGTATACGACACCCATCAGTCGCCTAACCAATAACCCAACTGAACTACAACCTCCTGATCCTGCACAGGGTAGACTGATGCACCTACTCGCAGGCCTATTTTCACGAGCGAGTGGACAAACGCGAAAGAAGAGTGGAAGGGACCAGGTGCAAGGGACGACACGAGGCGGCCGATCGTTGCCATTAGAAAATTTTCAACGGCTCGGTCTCGCTGGGGGGAGAGCGCTAGGGGCAGGTGTCTTCTCGGTTTCCTTCGATTCACCACGAGCCAAGGTGTTTTTCTTCCACCTCGTGTCCTCTGGTTGTGTTCCGCCGGGGCGGTGTTTTTTCCCTCTGTCCGGTGTCAAGGAACCCGAAAAATCGTGAGGTGGTAGTGCAGCCGCGCACCTGTTCCCATGGGCACGACCCTCGCAATTAGGCGAGGAAACACAACGAATCGGGGAAGGATGGTGCACGGCTGTCGGGTTGTTTGCCGCGAAGAAGCGTAAAACGCCAAGAGGCATTTTAATCTGGCACGCCAGCTGCTGCTGCTTGTCCCCGGCACGAGGCAAAGCTCGATTATCCACGTTAAAAAGTGTATCAGCCGGCCGATCGCGACCTCGCGCTGGAGAACAGGTGCACGCTCGGCTGCCACCACGAACACGGCGTCGTTAATAATCGCGGGAGAATGCTGCTCTAATGGACCGCTGGACGGGTGAAGATGTTTCTGCGATGTCGATCGTTACGATTTCGAGTGACAGTGTCGGGTTATCTGTGGAGGACAGGGAAGAGTTCTCGTTCGGCGACTTGGATCTGCTTAGAAATATCTCCGCGAGCGTTGACCCGTGCGTTCACCCGTTCGCCGACTGAGCCTTTCGTTGGTGTGGCGCTTGAAGGTCTACCACCGGAGACGTAGGAAAAAGATGATACGTAAATGTTTGTTAAAAATCAGAATATCAGGTACGTGTACTTTTGGAAGAATCCCCTTACGGTAACCCGTGTTTACGTGATAATCTTCTGCACCATTTCTCCTGGAGACCTCGGTGTAATTAACTGCCCTTGGTTGAGAGATAGATTTGCTCCAGTGGTTGGTTGCGCAGGCTGCTTTTCTAGAAAAGACCCTGGTTTTTGCGACTGTGGTTCTTTCTCTAATAGATCGTCGATGAACCGCGGTGTTTTTAATTTCTTTGATGCGTTCTCCTTATCCTGCAAGAACGAAGATCGTTCCCACGGACGTCGATTAATTTCTCGATTTCCGTTTTTGCTAATTTGGTCCCTCCTCTTCGTCTGACAGTAATTGAGCAAATCCTGTGCTTCTAGCTCCATTATTTCGGATTCCGATGATTGTTGATCTTACAGATGCTCCGCAGAATCGGCAGTTTTAGAGAGCTCTTCGGTATAAAACTCGAAAGCTTTCAATTAACTTCTGCCGCCACCGTTTCCTCTTGTATACCACTACCACCGAGAGACGAGAGGTGTCTCCTTTAAAACTTAAACACACCTGAGGCCAGAGGACACAGAGACAGAGTAAAGTTCTCTCTGGACGCAAGATTCTCCGCGGTTGGGAGCATTAAAAAGCAAGGGCGATCACGGTGGAAAGGTAGCCAGGACAGGCAGTAAACCCTCGTTCGCGTGAATTTGTAGGCCTGCCGGAGGTAAACGCTCCTCTGCCACTGCGGGTACACTCCTTTGGTCACGGACAGCATTTAAAAAGCATAAATAGAGAAACGAAGGTTACCCAAACTTTCGGCAAATTCCTGTACAATCCGCAAGCCATAAGAATTTACGAGTCTTGAAGATGTCCAAGGATCTGTTTCCAATAACAAAGAGATCACTCCCTAACCAAACAATTGCACCGAATTAGCAACACCGATGGAGAACCGAGAGGAAAACGCAGGAAACGATGGAGGGAACGATAGAGGCTGAAAGAGGCGCGTGGAGTGGCGATCGGTGGCCGCTAACGAAGGGGGCTCGGTCGAAAGAAGGACGAAAGGAGAAAGGGAGGTGTAGTTTTACCGACCGCCTGCTGGCTTCCTGCGGCCTGGGTCGGCGCACCGGGCCGCTTTCGGCAGGTGGCACTTTGCAACCTTTGTGCATCCTGGCGCGCTGCATTTACGTGCATGTGTTGCGCTCACGCAACGCGGCTGGCCCAGGATCGTGCCGCGAACAGGTGCGCCGGAGCTGATTTCCAGGGTTCCTTGACTCGCCTCGACTCGCCACGAGGAAAACACACCGCCGCGATTTTTGCCCCGCCACCCTTTAAACTCGAGGTCAATCGTTGCTCTTCCCTTTCGACGAAACTTCCTTCTCCTCGCCATTTCCGTTCCGAAGGAGCTTTTCGAACTTCGAGATTTCACAGTGTTTACAGAATCCTTTCGACAGCATTCCTACACGTCAACGCGAGTAATTGGATTCATTAGGGATTCCTCGAGAGGCTACCAATTTGTTCGTACAGCTAATAGAGGTATCAGTCACATTGGGCCGTAGGTCTTTAGCTATTTATCGCGCTAATCTAAACGTCGTTAATCAAACGAACGTTCCTAGCTGTGTGTCGCGTTTGTTACATGGCAACACACGAATTCTTCTTCGCTGCCTCGCACACTTTCTACATCGTCTCACCGAAGAATTTAGGTACTTTGTGATTACGTGTTCTTTCTCAGATGTTTTTCCCCGTATCGTCGAATTGCAGCTGATGCAGGTTGTTCAACTCGACGTGTATCGAGTGCTTTTCGTCCGCGTGACGTACGACACGTCATAATTGCGGGAACAACAATAGGGGACCCCGTTTCGCAGATAGCCTTAATGGACTTTTTTCATCCATCCCTCTTTACTCGAATCTCACGCGAAACCTCGTTTCTTTCTTTCTTCCCCCTCGCTCGAGGTACGCTTGCAAATCTCTCGAAATTCCGAGAATTCTCCTGGTTTACGCAAGAAAATTGATTTATGAGAGATAATTGCATCGTGGCGATACGGTAAGTACAAACGGCCGGTAGTTCATGAATACGAGAGCTCTCTTTAATCAACGAGCACTGAATAAATAAGGCGCGCGTTTCTTGTTCTCGGTTTCTCCCGGTATAAGCCAGATCGATCACGGTAGAAAGTTAAAGGAAAATTATAATTCACGCGCCACCGAGATAAATGATCCGTCACGCCGGGGCTAAATAAATGTAACCGCGGCCCTGATAAATATTTATGAACACGCCCTTACGAATAAGAGGAGGCACACAGCTCTCTCGATCGATCGTCATTTATCCTTTGTGATCGTTCCTGAGATCGGGGATGTTTGTGTCCATCGTTGACACGATTCAGACAGGTTGTAGATCAAACGCATGGCCAAGCGTTACCGGTGCAACTGGGCCAGATGATCTCTGGACGCTCGAGGATTCTCGAGAATCGCTCGAAGACGAGGAGCAGAAGAATAATAGGAACGAGGCCAAGTCGGTCCAGTTATAAAAGGCGATCGATTGTAAATCCACTTGGATTTTAGCAAAAGAGGAGTGGAAGCAGATGTAAATTCAACGTTCAGAGAGGAGGATTGCGCGAAACGTTAATTGCTTCGGGTTTATTTAGAAACGTGCAGAAAGTCGATGAACATTTTTCGCTGCAGTCACGTCGCAACGGTTCGTTGTCCTTTATAGAGCTAGTCGGTCCAGTTTATTGCCGATCACTTGATAAACTCCTCGTTAGACTTAAACTCCTGCTGGACATCAAAGATCGACGCGTCCCGTCAAATTACCGTAGATAGTGGCGTTTAGGCCTGGAGCTTCCTACTCTGAATACTACTTCATCGCCAAGTCTATCAACTCTTTGCACTCGAACATCTTTTTGCTACAGGAAAGCAGCAAAAATTCAGATTTATTGCCTAGATCTTCAGTTCGAAAGTTTTTTAAACCAACATGGAAGTAAATCGTACTTCCATAATTATCTTATTTCAACATTTAACGTATTCTTATATTACACAAGATCTTGTAACTAACATTACGTTACAAGTTGGTCCTTTCAACCTGTTTAGAAATTTATGGGAGGTTCATAAACCTGCTGTTCTCTAAAATATCAGCTTCGAGACTTTGGTAAACAATAACGTCGCTTCTCAGAATACAAATGATCTCCATCGCCTCTACAAATCCTCGTCCCATCAAAAACACAACGAACTCGACATCTCTCCCCAGTTCTACCCCAAAAAATCAAAAAGCACGAAAACAGCCGCCAGTAGGTTCCCGGACCATCCTCGATCGAGCAACAATCCCGCATGATCGAGATTCGCCGGAGGCGTCGCTCTAAATGCATATAATCTCCGGCACAGATATAATGTCCATTAATAAAAGAGCTTCGATCCCGTCTCTTCTACCTATCCTACGGGACTGCCCCTTCCTCGCGAGGGTCCACGTAGAGGGTCTAATCGTCCGCGATTGGCCATAATCGAACGCGTGCACGCCACCAGGTCTGATCTGTGTACGCGAGAAGAGGCGCCTCCGGTGCAAGAACGCGTTCGCGCGGTAATAATCAATGGGAGAGGCGCGCGCTCGAGCTCGCGAGCGAGATCAGAGAGAGAGAAAGAGGAGAGCCCGGTAATAAACGAGGCAAAGTGGGTAATGCCAGGCTGGGCGGTTAACCCGAGGTGCAATATGCAAGTTAGCGTCTCGGCCGGTGATATTAGAGCCCCGGTTCTGCCCCGTTTTCGGATATTAAGCCGAGCTTTGCCCGGGCTTCGTGCGTCCGCTAATAATTGTCTTCATTCGGCAGCCGGCGCGCGCTTTGTGCACCAAAGTAAATTCACGGACGCAGCCGTGCGCACGGAATTAACGCGGGAACCGCGTTGCCACTCCGAGCTGGTCGCCGCGTCCTCCTTTGGACACCAGTGTCTCTCAGGCAACTCGAGACTGGTTCCCCTTTGTTGACCGTCCAGTTCCCGGTGTTGTGGCCGCTTGATAAACGTGGGGTGAGTTCTTTCTTTCGAAAGCTGTGTACGTAGCGAGGGCCGAAACGTATCGGTCGGTCAAGGACATTTCTCCTATGGCGAATTTTCATTTCATTTTCACCCCGTTCGCCAGGTAGCCCTGTAACATTTTTCAACGCCGTGGGGGTCATAGGTGACCGTGCGGTGGCGAGATTAGTGGAAGCGTTTAATTCGTGTTCCGTACCGAACATTTTTTTCGTTTAGTTTAATAGTTCAAAGCAGTTGTAAAACGGACCTGAAGGATCCGCGGCACATAGGATTAGCCGAGACGGTTAGAGACGCGTACCCTCGGTAAAATCATAAATGAACGGCGTTTTCAAGACTCGTTTTTACGACCTATTGTTCCGACTTCCCAATTATTAAGGTGGTACTTTCCTTCTTTCATGTCTGATCTCCTTTTATCCCGGAATTCCCCAAAACCCCGACACCTCATCCTTCTACCACCACCTTCTACCACCACTTCCGACCAGTATCAATCTGAACGTTAAACAACAAATATTGAATCAGTCCGAGCGCTGAAACATAACCAAGTCGTTTATATTATATTATTAACGTCAGAAAAGGTATTCCAAGATCGTTTCAGACCTCGTTAAAAAAAGTCCGATTTTTCTCTCGTGACCCAAGTTTGAAGGATAATTCAAACCGACGCGAGTACACGACAATTCGAATAAATGGTAATATTTGTAAAATACTAAGTTTCGGTATAATATTAACGCATGAAAAATGGTTTATTATTATTTATAATTTATCGTTATATGATGTCTGAAGGCAAAAATTCTTATGTCGAGTCAGACTCGACAGAGGATCGCAAAGGGTTAGGAAACGCAGATTCGCAATGGCCGTTAAACCGTTTTCGAAATCAGTCGCGCGCCCCGTGCGAGGAATTTCCGTTCCGACGTGGATCGCTTTGTCGAATCAGTGCGCAATTTAAGGCGCGTTCCTCGTTTCACGGGAAAAACAGATACGTTAATTGAATTGGAATAGAAACGAAATTACGTTACTGAAAAAAACACGTAAAGTAGCCTAATATGAGACCGTTACAGAACTCTCGAATGTCGTAGCGACGCTGTTTTCTTTCGTAATTAACCGCGTTAATTGTCAAATTTGATTGAAATCAATCAAGCGGCTTCAACAAGCATATTTGTGCAATACGTTGCAGAAAGTTTTTCGCGTGGTTCGATTAAATTACAAATACCTCGAAAATAGTAAGTTTATAACCATTTTCATAAATACTGTCGTATAGTGCATGCAATGGAGTTTAAGACTTACTAGTTGCGTATCGTTAAATAACGAAGATGAGATCCTCGGAAGAATACATATCATACCTTTAAAACATGTATCGAATTTTAATAAAAGTGTTATTAGTCGACAGTTATGACTTCTTTAAGAAATGGGTCTGATATTAGGCAATTTTACCCTAAGAATGTAAGTGAAAATAATTCGAAGGATAGTGGACGAAGCTTCAACAGAACGCGTTAACCTGTGATTTCTGTTCCGACTATTCACTGTTTCACTGCTGTATCAAAAGTGACAGGCAACAAAAGCTACTATGTTACAGATTACTTACATTTAGTAATCCTCAGTCTTGCGAATTCAAACGAAACACAGGATTTACCTATTTTAGCCTCATCCTGACCAGAATCTCTGCCACGAGTCTGACACGTAGTTATAGGTTAAGGGGTTAAAAGCTCCCCCCGTAGAATCTTTTTGTTTCGCCTTTAAACCGCGTGTGCCGTGGCCTCGTGAAACACAAGAAGGAGAGAGAATGTTGCCGAAAAAAAGACAGGTGAAAGAGCTGTGCCCTTGCAAGAGGAAGAGAGCAGGTACATTACCGCCAGAAGTGGGACAAAGATCGCGCTACAAAAACAGATAACGCATGTGTGTCGAACTACCACATACACAACTCTCGCTCGGTAGGGTTGGCGAAAGAAGGACGGAGAGGGAATGGCCATGACCGGCGAATACGTTCGGCCTCTACTATAGCAAAGTATTCTGAGGACCAGTCAAGGACTTGGAGGGGTAAACCCATTACGAAAGCTCACATTTGTCACCTACAATCTTTTGACACTTTGCCTCAAGCTACACGTCCATTGGCATGCGACAGCATACATATGCAAATTATGCTTCGTTGCACTGTTTCGTCCTAAGAAAGTACCGTCCTGTTCTTGCATTACTATTTCTAGGATTCCGTGACTAGCTACTGCTAAACGGTTCGTTATTCAATAGTTTGTTTCTGAGAAAGTGTCGTTACCAGTCTGGTACATGTGTAAAAATGATATACTTTGAAGTAAAGTGAATATTGAAACTATAAAATGCACTATATAACAAAGAAATAAGTTTACTGAAAATATACGAGAATTCTTGGCAAGAAACGAGGTTCAGGTAGGTAGCGAAAATGGCGCGGAACGCGTTAAATGGCAACCGTACCAGAATCGCAGAACGGAGGACTATTAGGTAGTTTTAATAGAACGGCGTGCGTAGTGGTAAAAGGACTCATCTCTAATTTTCGAGGAAGGACGTATAATATACCCGTTCGTATCTTGAGGAGTGGGGATTAGAATTTGCCAGGTTTTGGTGCACCAAGGTCAGAGTTCAAGGGTGAGACGCAGTCAGTCAGTAAAGGATGAAGTCATCGGTTATCGAAATTTCGGGTACTCAGAAAATGAGAATCAAAGACTAACACTTAAATTACCAAGGTCGCAGTTCGAGTTAGTCAAGAAAGCACGAGGTTCGAGGCTGAGTAGTAAAGAAAGGATGAAGTCATCGGTTACCAAAATTTCGGGTATTCACGAAATGAGAATCGAAGGCTAAACTGAAATCTAAAACAAGTTAACTGCACAATTGTCAGAGTTTCGGCTTAGCTCCAGCAACGAGACCGTCGCATCGAAGAGAATACCTGTAAATTGTAAGGAAGCAGGAACGAGGCGCCTCGAAGATCGTCTACCAAGAGAAGCACGCGGCAAGAGAAGAAGCGCTAAGGGAGATTTCGGTCGCGAAACATCGTTCCCCCAGGGAATGCTAAGGGAGAGGAGGGATCGGGGGCCAGGCCCTGCTAGGCCCTTTATCTCGGGATCTCGGGGTTAAGAACCAGCCGACAAGAGGATCGTTGCAAGGAGCAAGGAGCAGCAGCCGGCGTCGAGGCGGCTGCACTCGGACGAGTCACGTGCATTGCGTGCGCGCCAACTGGGCTAGGTCGATGCACGCGGATGCACAAAGGGCTCAAGCCACGGAGCATGTCCGAGACGAGCCACCTGCCGACAGATGTTGAGTCTAGCAGCCAAGATCCAAGCTTGCATTATTCTCCAGCCGGCCCTTGCCCTGTCTCTCTCTCTCTTTTCGCCTCTCTTCTCACCGAAACCCACCACTTCTTCCTCTTCTTCGCCGCGTCGACGTCGCCGTCGCCGTCGTCGTCGTCTCCGTCGTCAATGCAGCCTGATTCGGTACCTTTCGTGGACCTTTGTCCGGCCTCGTTCTCTTACGAAAGTCGCAACGCAATACTCTCCGCACCTGCCTGCCGCGCGACCACCTCCGGATCGCCTCGAATTTATTGACCCTGGCTGCCTCTTGCCCCTCCCATTCCTGAATAATGGGCCCTGTTAATGTACCGATGCCTGCTCCAACGTCTCGATAGATGTTCACCCATTGACAAGCGTAAGTGGAGGTACTAGTAGCTTCTATGGAGAACCTTAGTGTTTTTTTTTGGGTTATCCTTGGATATGGAACTTTGATGATAATTAGGGGGGTGATGATGAGAAATATGGGATATAGCAGAAGGCAGTTTTAGGAACACGCGTGAAGATGGACAAGAGGACTGTAAGGACGAGGGAATTGGGAGTCGCGCAGGATTACGAGAAAACCTACTCGTGGCAGATGTCAGAAAAATAGTTACATTATTAAGAAAAATTCATTGTTATCCTAGCTTTCGTTTGAATTTGTAAAACAGAGGATTACTATGTGTACTAAAGCAGTAAGTGGCTGACGCTTAGATGCATAGTCAGAAAAAAAATCGTAGGTTAAGGGGTTAATCCCTTGATGGAAGAGAACAAAAACGCCAAATATTCATTCAACACTTTGCTCCGAAAGTGTCTCCTTCTTTGTCCTCAGTGCAAAGTGTCTCACTAAGCCAAAGCACTACGTGTTTCTTTATCATACACCTACTTTGCGTTACTATTAACGTTGATTTTCCTGCAACTACTTCACCGAGATCGTAAAATTCAGTCGATTACAGGAAACAAAAGACAAACACCTACGGGGTTAACAACAGCGATCCTAAGCGACGATAGGACTCTCCCTATCGATTCGATAATTCCGCACTTTCCGTCCTTTCTCTATACACACACGCGGTAAAACGAAACACGTGGGTAAAGGGGTTGATTTGCGGTCCCTCTTTTTGTCGATCCTCGCGATTTGGAATTGATAGCGGCCCGTTTGCGGCACGATGCTCCGCCAGTATGCTAATAACGCTCGGTTACAACGTCGTTCTCATTGAGGACGTCCCGCGGCGACGACCACGACGACACGGGCCGCCGGAAACGGCTGAATTCATTGTCACCCCCGAAGAAGAATACCAGGAAAAAGGAGAATCATCGAGGAGGCGGCGAGGAGAGGCGACGCGGTCGAATGGGCCGAGTCACGCGACCAAACCCGCGTACATCCTGACGCTCCTTCTGTCCCTTTAACCGAGGGAGTCGTTTGCAAGATGTCATTCCGCGATCTTATCTTCCCACTGGCTGTCGTGTACACTTGGATCTCTGGTTCGTGGCCCACTGCTAACAATAAGTTCCACGGGGTCGACAGAGATCGTTCGGAACTCGAGTTTACGTTTTGCGGCTCGCTGCTGCTGTTGGCGAGATTCGCGGCTGATTTCGAATTTCGCGAATCGAGGACTCTGGCGCGGTTTTTTATTTTTTAAATGGCGGAGAAATTCTTATCTGACCTTTCGGAAACCCTTGGTTTATGATGCGGCAATTTGCTATTGAGGCCGTCGGAGAACGTTTCTACGCGGACATGCATTGTCGAATTTTTAGAAATTAAATAAGCTAAAAACGGTTTCCTCAAAAATAGCCTTTCAAGCGCGCACGTCATAAACCGTGCTGGTAGTCTGCTCGCCAAATGTTCCGCTGTAGCTGGTCGCTACAGAGTTAACTTTCAAATTCTGGAGAGTACACTTTCAAATTGTGGAGAGTAAAATTTCAACTTCTCGAGAGTAAAATTTCAAATTCTGGAGAGTAAAATTTCAAATTCTGGAGAGTAAACTTTCAAATTCTGGAGAGTAAACTTTCAAATTGTGGAGAGTAAAATTTCAAATTGTGGAGAGTAAAATTTCAACTTCTGAAGAGTCAACTTTCAAATTGCGGAGAGTTAAGTTTCAAACCGTGGAGAGCTAAATTTCAAATTCTGGAGAGTGAAATTTCAAATTCTGAAGAGTAAAATTTCAACTTCTGGAGAGTAAACTTTCAAATTGTGGAGAGTAAAATTTCAACTTCTCGAGAGTAAAATTTCAAATTCTGGAGAGTAAACTTTCAAATTCTGGAGAATAAAATTTCAACTTATCGATAACAAATTCACAACGAAGTGAATTCAAATTACTCTTGCAGATGACTAATACTTTTTTCGCAGGTATCTCCGTATTTATGATTACTTTATAATTTGCAACGACAAGTATGAAAATGAAAATTAATCTTTAATTTACTTTATTCATATTTACAGTTGTCTACAAGAATTTCTTCGAGAATCGATTGCCACACGATTTTTAAGGCGACAGCTAGGCAGAAGCGTGTTTTTTTTTTTTTTTAAAGAACATAAACGCGGACATACGCGTTACGAAAGGGCAGCTTTTAAAAGCGAGTACCGAACACAAAGCGGACAGGAAGAGAAACATACGTGATCGCGTGACTCCAGATACTTGGACGTGGTCCATCGATGCTGACGATTGTTTGTTTCGCCGTTGTAACGTGCAATTTGAGGGAAAAACAGAAAGAAAAACGACCATTCGTGCAGGTTGCACTCCGCGCGAACAACAAACTGCGCAGCGTGCAAACGCTTGCTCGAGGAGTTCGCCTTCCAGCGAGACTCTTATTTCATTTCTTTCATTATGTAAACAAGAATTAATTCATCGCGATAACAAAGAGAGAGAAAAGGAAGAAAAAAGGGAGAAGCTGGTGAATAGTAAACAGCCTCGTTTCCAAATAGTCGGCCATTAGTTCGTTTCGTTCATTCCGATTACGAAGGCGAGTTAGTGTAACTGTGATTTCACTGGTTGTTTACCATTGAAGTTTCTTCTGGTATCGCGCGTAAGATCGCTGGTAAACACTTTCATAACGTTCCACGCGTGCGATCAATCTTTCGCAGGAATTTCGTGTTAACGAGGGAAAACTAGAAAACTAGAAATTCCACGATACGAATATCTCGCTGAACTTTACGACACCGATGAGCAATTACAAAATGCTCGACCAACGATGTACAGTCGCTGGAAGGAATATGGCGGTCGATGCACCGGCACAGTTTCCGTTTCACGATTAAAATTCAATCACAATTAAGTGAGATTGTGACTGAGGTTTCGGGTCTTTATTTTTTCATACTTCTTTTGTACACTATACACTCCTGTTCGTAAGAATTAGGACACTTATCGAACGTGAATGAAATTTACAGTCGTTAGAAAATTATCAAGGTCCAAAGAAAGTTGTTCAGTTCGAAATCTCGGTGACTGATATATCTGCTCAATGCTACCACTGATTAATTCATACTCCGTTCGTAAGTTCTGAAGAAGAGGTAGTAATTAAATTTTCCCCCTCTAGTTTTCGTAAATTGACATTTTCCAGGTAAGTGTGCCAAAGATCGCATTTTCCTTGGAACTTAGATATGCGAAATTAAAATTAGGCAACTTGAACAGTATTTGGAAATGTGAAAAATTTGAATTGAAATTTAATTGTGAATTTAATTTTATAAATTTGAAAACTCAGAAATGAACTCGGTTGTTTTACTAGCAATTTTGCCGAAGAAATATAATACATAACGGGTGTCCTAGTACTTGCAAACGGCGGCGTATTCGTGGAGAAAAGATTGTCAAGGTGAACGTTCTGAGAGAGAATCAGGAAAGGCAGCGGTGTTCCAAATAAAACGATCCCGGCCGAAAGAAAAATAACTCGTGAGTGTCAACGACACGTAAATTAGCGAAGAAGCGGCGCCGAAAATAAGTGGTTAATTTCAGCCGGTGTGGTCCCGCCGCGATTCAGACTAGACGTGTTATATTCGTGGGACTCCAAGGTCCGCGGCCACCGAGGAAAACAAAGTCTGTCGTTGTGGAGCACGTGGAAAATAAGTCGAGTCACGCAATAACATCACCGTTTCCCGACCAGTCGTTTGCAAGATGTCGCAATTTCCGCTCCGCGACAGCTGTCCCTCGAGCTGTCGACGATGGACCAAGCCGTATCGCCGTATCTCGGGTTTCTTTTTCACCCGGGAAACCTCGTCGATTTCACTCGCCTCGTTGTCATTCAATTAAACAACTCTAAAGGGAATTTTAGAGCTGAATTCTCTTGTAGCTATTGTCGAGCTGCAGGTACCGAGTGATTTAGTAGCGAAATGTTGGCAGTAGAAGCAACGAGATGCTTTTCAATTGCGTACATTCGAAGGGACAAGCTTTGAATGCAGACTCTTGGAAGAGGTGTTATAGGGAAATTTGGAATTCTGGGTTAAAGGTGTGACGCGGTGTTCCTTGATCTCTGAATATCGTGTGCAAGGCGTGTGTAAGAAAGACTTTTGCGTGTTAACGCGTTTCATCTTAGCCACTGTAATGAGCGTAAATAGAAGAAAAGTTCGGGGATGAGACGCGAAATGATAAAAGTCGCGAAATTTAGAGACTGGTTCTTAGAATCCTTAGTTCCTTAGACTTGGACGTAGTTTTTGGAAAAAAGTGCGAAGCACAGAAGATCACCTGTCAATAGAATAAAATATTATAAAATAGTAACGAAGATAAACTATGCGGACCAATATGTACGAGACGCCAAAGAATAAACGTCCCAAAATTTATAAATTGGACCTTAGAATCCCTTGTCCCTTAGACTTAAAAAAAAGTGCAAAGCACAGAAGATCCCTGTCGTTAGAATAAAATATTATAAAATAGTAACGAAGATAAACTATGGGGACCAATATGTACGAGACGCCAAAGAATAAACGTCCCAAAATTTATAAATTGGACCTTAGAATCCCTTGTCCCTTAAACTTAAAAAAAAGTGCAAAGCACAGAAGATCCCTGTCGTTAAAATAAAATAAAATAACAACGAAGATAAACTATAGCGATCAATATGTACGAGACGCCAAAGAATAAATGTCCCAAAATTTATAAATTGGACCTTAGACTTAAAAAAAGAAGTGCAAAGCACAGAAGATCCCTCGTCAATAAAATAAAATAAAATGACAACGAAGATAAACTATAGCGATCAATATGTATGAGATTAAGTAATAGACATCGCGAAATTTATAAATTGGACCACAGAAACCCTTGTCCCTTAAACTTAAAAAAAGAAGTGCAAAGCACAGAAGATCCCTTGCCAATAAAATAAAATAAAATAACAACGAAGATAAACTATGGAGACCAATATGTACGAGACGCCAAAGAATAAACGTCCCAAAATTTATAAATTGGACCTTAGACTTAAAAAAAGAAGTGCAAAGCACAAAAGATCCCTCGTCAATAAAATAAAATAAAATAACAACGAAGATAAACTATAGCGATCAATATGTATGAGATTAAGTAATAGACATCGCGAAATTTATAAATTGGACCACAGAAACCCTTGTCCCTTAGACTCACGCGTACCTTTCATAAAAAAAAGTGCAAAGCACGGCAGATGAATTATCGTTAATAGAAGCTAAGCCAGTAACGAAGTTAAAGCTGCAACGAGCCAAGTCACACTTCCAACCGACCTTTCATTTACCCTCCCTCTCTTGTCTTTCAGCAAGAACTTTCGCTAGCGGAGTGGAGCTCGAAAACAAGCTCGTCGCGGTTACACGAGCCGCAGCGAATAAACTCGCATACGTGCGTCGGTAGTCCGCTTTCACGATGGCCGTCGCCTGGCCACAAAGGATCCTCGATCCCGATTCGATCGCCTCTCACCGCGAGACGTATTTCGAGCGAGCGTCGCTCGCGAAACGCGGCCTCGTCTTCCTGGTGGGAGCGAACGTCTGGAGGACACGGGGAACGAGATCTTTTCCTCGCCGTTACACTTTCACTTTCACCTCTACCAGCCTCCTCCGCCTCGTCTTTTCTATCCGCTATCCTCGTCCCACCCCTTCCCTTACACACACACCTCTCTCTCGCTCTCTTTCCGCCTGTCTACGCTCTCCACGGATCCCTCACGCCTCTCTTGTACCTGCGAGAGATTCACCGCGGGTTTCCGTGCGACGCAGTCTCTTCGGCGTCTAGCCTCCAACCCAGGTATTATCTAGACTTTCACCGGCCGGAAATGCCCTCCTTCTCTTCGCCGTTATTTGTTGTTCGTCCGTCTCTCTTCATCTCGCTACGTCGAGCCTTGCCACGCGTTCTCGCCCCGCCTTGGAATCTCGCGCGAAAGGGACTCGGTGGTTACGTGGACGGAGCGGACAGACGGAACCGTCACGGTATGAATGAAGGACGAGAGGAACGGGATCTTTCGGAGGTTCGATTTTGGGAGAGGATCGACGAGATCTTCATTGGAGGCTAATTGTGATGGTTTCGTGAGGTTTGTTATCACTGTTATGTAGGAGTCTAGGAAAAATTTTCGGGTGAAATTCTTCGTTTATAGGGAAGACACCCTCTTTTTCATTTTTTTGCTGTTATTGCTGCTTTTAGCGGGTATGAAGACCCTTATGTTGTTAAGCGTTTCTGGTGCTCTGTTATGGCGACGCTTTGGATGAGTGTGTATTTCAGAAAACATAGTTCCACGCAGTTGGGTCTTTGAGTGACCGAAAGAGTGATGAGTGAACACTTGCCCTATCGTCAGATTTCGTAGGAAACTAACTTGAGGGAGATTCTTTACAGCAGAATTAAAGCAGAATGAGCAAGTGGTTGGAGAAGGGAATTAAAATAGAACCTCTTTGGTAGGAAACTGGCGAGCAGCGTTTATCGCGACTTGCATACCGTGACGCGCATCTCAGAAATATTTGCATGCTATTACTTCGAGCAAAGGAAAGTCTAAAAACGAGAAACGAAAAAAACGTGAAAGTGTTCAGACCAAGATAAGCAAGAATAGAGATAAGGGACAATAATAAGAGAATTATTGTTTAAATTGTTTGAAAAATGATTAGAAATCAATCCACAACTTTCAAGTCACACAGCGTTACAAACGGATAAAACATTTTCCCCGCTGTCACTCTCGAACTATTTCCTCCATCTTCGAGGGGATGCAATAACGCAAAAGAGAATAGCGAAGGCGGCAAGGACGACGATGGAACGTCCGCGTCGCATTAGCGATTCACTCGCGCGGCCAGAAAATATTTCGAGATCGCGGAAGCACTTTCTAATCTGCAGCCGAGAAAGGCCGTCCGCTCGGGATTAATAGAGCGTGACAGAAGGAAAGGATCTTCGAGGATCGATCGTCTTCGTCTGGCGGGGCCAGATAATGCGAGTGTGGTCGCGCGGCGGTTTGAAAACCGGCCGATCTCCGCCAGCCAGACCACGGGAATTTTATGCTCTCCTCGACATTTCCATTTACCACCAATCGGCTCGTCCCTCCAACTTGTCCTTGCAATTTTATAATTAAACCTCCGACCTACCCTCCGCCTTTCACCTTCGATTCACCCTATTCTGTCAAACTAAAGTCCAAATTAAATTCAGGCTGCTCTAAAAAATAAAGAAGATCTTTAAAACAGAAAATTGAACTACTAACGTCGAAATTAAATTCACACTGCTCTTAGAATAGAAAAATAAGAAAATGTCCAGCAGAGATATCGCGACCTCTCGAACGTATCTGGCGCAACGACAGCGTCGCCGCAAGGGGTTGCGCAAAACGAAAGGCCGCGATCGCGGGACTTAGAGGGAAGACAAGGGAACCAACGACCGCTAGCATCGCTAATTCACGGTTTCGACGGTAGGAAACTCGAGTGAAAGGCGTCGAGAAGAAATCTCGATTGGAGTGAAGAAAAACGATTCGAAGATTCCTCCCGGTTGAAGACATCAAGATTCATACGAAGAACGTGGAGGAGAGAAAGAGAGACTTGTTTAAGGGGCGCGCACACGAACGATCAAGCCACGTGCCAGGCAGGTGCAACCTAACCCGAAGAAGCTTCCCTGAACAACGCCGTTTATCTTCTCCTTTTGCTCTCCTCTTCAAACCCGCCCCCCCCCTTTCTCAACAAGGACCCATGCGCTTTACCCCTCCATTGAGGATCTCCGCGCGGAAAAAAGCTAGACAAATAACGGCGGTTCGTTTCTGGCT
>NW_017100307.1:1629556-1651938 GCF_001263275.1 Habropoda laboriosa | reverse complement strand
TCTGGCTGAAAGAAAATTAACGAGCCGGATTCGTGTGTCTATCAAAGACCTGGATCCTTTTATGGATCCTTCCCGAGGAGGATGGGGTCTGGCTAACGAACGAGGGTCGACCGCTCTTTTCTAATTTTTTACACGATCCCCTCTCTCTCTCTATTCAAACACGATCTGCTGGTCTCAGGTCCAGCGAAAATCGAGAACCCTGTTCCATCCCTGTTCTTCCCGCTTTCGTATATTGCAAGCGCGCTTTACACAAGCCGCCTAATGTCCCGATCCGAATCTCTGCAAATTCTCGCGAATACTGGTTCCAATAGATTTGGTTGGAAGAGCAGCAGCCTCGTAAATCTGCTCGTAATAATAAGTCAGCAGATAGAGAAGAAGAAGAAGGAGACCAGACCGATTCCAAGATGGTTAAAAGTGGAGATTGGTAAGAGCTGGACCGCCTTGATACCCGCGACAAAGCCGCGAAGAATGGATTTACGAGGGAAGAGGCAGGTTTTGGGTGGCGACGCTGACGCATTATTCCCGTAATGGCCATAAAAGCGTTAGAAGAGGACGCGTGCTTTATACCGCATTGAACGACGGAAGTTACAAGGAGAATCGTTCAAACGTATAAGAAGCTGCATTAAGAGGGGCTCGCCTTTATGGGCAATTCATACATACATATGTTTAGCTGGTATCTGGTACGAGGACCGCCTTCTCCTACGGCCAGTCCTCGTAAAAATTCCATTATTGTCGTCCATACGGAAAATATGCCCGTGTACGGCTATTGACATATTTACGGAAACGTAACGGCTCCGCATAAACGAGCAATAATATAATTCTTACGAGGGAGAAAACGCTAGGTAAGGATCGTTTCTAAACTTACACGGATAGCAACACGTTAACAGCCGAACGAGAGAGAGAGAGAGAGAGAGAGAGAGAGGCTGGGAAAAGTTGGGCATTTTCTTTCATGGAAAAACATTCGTCGCGGATCTTTTACGAGACTTTCGAGAGACTTGTTCGTAGAATCGCCGTGATTGGGGGAGAAGAAGTACGAGCTGGAAAAATCCAACGATGAGCTCTCTTCTTCTTCCCCCCCTTCTTTCTTTCCCTTTTTACGTCGATGCTTTGTACTTGGAGAGAAGTTTATAGGAAGTAATCGTACTCCGCCTCGAGGTACGTAACAGAAGAAACAAGGAGAAACGTCCATAGACGTCCTAACCGTGAAACTTTATGCCACGCTTATGAAATTATCTCCACGCTTTCAGAAACATATACGAATTTCTCGATACCCCTTTCGAACAACCCGTAAAACCATACCGAGATCGGTACATCCAGGTGTCACGAGTGTCCCCTCGGAAACTTGACCTCCGTTACCCTGGAACTGCGCATCTCCGGACGAAGAGAGACGAAGAAAGTGTGTGTGTGCGACCAGACCGCGTGTCAATGTTCCTCCTTTCTTCTGGCAGGCCTTGCCCTGCCCGGTGAAGCCTCGTCAGGGCGCAACGGATCGAGGGGACGGCACGAGGCACCGGGGACCGTTGTTCCACCACGTGCAAGGGACCAAACGTTTCGCTTAAGAAAGAGGGAACGACGCACACCGGGTGGCTGGTTTCTCTCTCTGAACAGAGGAAGAGGAGATCGAGACAGAGAGAGGAGAGGTGCACGAGAAAGAAGGTTAAGGCGACGGGGCAACATCTGCCGGGTGCAACAATCTCGAACACCTGCCGTCTGGTAGTCGCGTGCTCTCGCACCCCGGGAAACAGGGTGGAAGAATAAGACGGTCGTTCGGTCGGTGCCCTCGTAACTTGAGGGAACAAGGATCCGAGCGAGGCTCGCCTAGACGCGTCACAATGGACGGTGTGCCAAGGGGGATGGATTTTTCCAAGGGCAAAAACGGAGGAGAATCGATGGCCGGCGTGTATAGGAGGAAATTGCGATTCTTGTGTCATTTCTCCGTCAGGCGAAAGTCATTTGAACGTGTTTGGATACGGTGGTTTTTCGGGGAGTCGTGTGAGGTCGTGGGACCGTGACAAATTGCGAGATGTCCAGGCAGATGTTTTCACGGATTTTGACCGGGGCATTCGGAGAGAGGATCTCGGATGCTTTGTGCCCTGGGTTGTTTTAGTGTGGAAAATTTGGTCAGATTGTTTGCATTGTTTCGATTATTCTTCTACTGTTATAAGTGAAATATTTTAAAGTGTCGGGTGTGTATATCTTTCCTACTAGATTTACACGATTGATTTAAAGCAACCAAGTTTCTACTGCGACGACCTTTCGAAGATTTCGAATTAAACGGGACACTCTGTTGGTTGAACAACGGTAGTATTGCTGCAAATCTGCTCTCCAGCAACAAGTTAGCCTCGAGTCAGGGCCAATTGCGAACAACAGCAGCTACAGGCGGCGCTCTCTCAACGCGAAACGTAAACACGGTGTCTGTAGGAAGTTTCTCAGGCGGAAAATTTGCGAATTCGCTTAACCTTTCCCCGTTTCGAAAGTTCCCGAAACGGCCTACCGAACCGTCGTCCGCGAAATTAGTCGCACGCTCGGCCGTTCCACGTTTCGCGTAGCGAATTATCGGCACGACGGCGTGATTTCATCCACGCTGACATTCTCGCGGCTGCCTTTCTTGTGCTAATAACGCTCGAAAGCGGCCTGACCTCTGACCTCGAAACCCGCGAGGAAAGGAGCACCGACAATAGTCGCTGGACGCCGATCCGCTCTAGCTGATCTGCATGAAACGTCCCGCGGTTGCATGCGTTTCACGCCGATTCCTCTCTCTTTCTCTCCTCCGTCCAGAGAAAGCTCCGTCGAAAGTGGACGAGAAAAATCGAATTTGCAACACGCGAGATAAAAATAATTCTTGGAAAACACGAGTAAACACGAGTAAACAGTATTATGGGAGAACACTGGTTGAAACGTGTGGAAAAAGTGGTCCACGAGATCCCATCAATCGAGTAGTTGGAGCTGCGAGCAGTGTAGCACGGCCCATGGAAGTTTTAGATCGGCTTAACTCGATCTGCAACTCCGGTGAAACTAGAGCAAGCGGCGAATCGATCGTTCCACTTTTCTGATAGCGGCGAACTGCGTAATAACCGAGGCGAGCGTATTTAGATAAGGCTGGTAGCCGCGACGAAGGTTATTAGTCTATTAGCCGATCGTCTCGAGAGAGAATGCTTCGCGACACTCGTCGTTTTCTCGCAATACGGACAACGTTTCAAGGCTGTTGTTTATTGGCTGATTAATCGTCGAAACACCGTATCGTCTGAATTTCACTCGTTCCTCGAGACTTCTTCTCCACTCTTGCCAACCGGGCGCTACCGCGAGCTTTTCCTTCCTACTAGAAGTCGAGTAGACCCCGGAAGTTCGATGGATTCTTATTTCGGAGCAATTAAACGGTAGAGCCGAGGAGGAAAGGAAAGGAACGACGGAGAATATCTTCGTCGAGATGGAATTACTCCGAAGCGTATAAATAATTCATACTCCCGTTACTCGCGTATTGTTACTTAATCGATTAATCGATATTCCCGTATAATGGAGGAGGGAATACACCGGTATCCTTGGCTGGGCGATTGTTTGTCGAAGAATCAGAAGGAAACGATTGCCTCGATTCAATCTTTGCGCCGGTGGTGTATTTGTAAATTCTCGTCGGACGCGCGCCGTGAAATCTATCGAGTCGAGGTAATTATTAACTTCGTCTGGTGAATGAAGAAAAATGGACGGCGTTAGGAACGAGCATCGTTTCTCAGTGACCGACCTATTGTTTTCTGATTAAGGTAGAAGCGTCGCGTAGTCGGCGGGAAAGAAACCGACCTCGAAAACGGTGTAAGAGCATGCGATATTGATTTGGCCAGGTTGCCATTGTACCATCGGGACGGACATGTCTATATTAGCAGCCTTCCTTTCAGCCGTGCTAGCTGTTACCGTGGCGCGGTTTAATTTTAAACCACCCCCTGTCGGCAAGAACCGAGGCCTGTGATTATTATATCAATTGCTGTTATTATCGGGTTGCATAGAACGCGAGCTCGTTGCTCAACGCAGCTTTTTTCTCTTTTTCTAGATTAGAACTGCCTGCTCTCTGTGCTGGGGTATTACGTTTGCTTTTTAAGCAATCTCGCGGCACTCGGAATCTTTTCGTAGGAAATAATCAAACGAACAATTCATATTTTTCGTGAATAATTGTGTGCTCTGTAATGTGCAGGGTGACAGAGAAATAGGTGGGCAAATTTTAGTACCATATTTCACTCTTCTTCAGGATGAAACAAGTCACGTAGATATGGAAAGTCTTTCTTTCCGTTATTTACATCTCCTTCGTTTCTTGTGAATAATTGTGCGCCCCGGTGAAATACAGAGTGACACAGAAATAGGAGGCCAAATTTTGCTACCATATTCTACTCTTCCGTTCCATCATTCATATTTCCTCCTATCCGAAATATCCCGGGTGATACCGAGATAGGCAGTCAAAATTTCAGTGTTTGAGTATGATAAAAAGTCATATAAACGTAGATCCAAGAATTCTTCCTTTCCGAGATACAACGCGTCTCAACAGCAAACTCTCTCCGAATGATTCCACGCGTTTCTTCAAACGTCTCCCAGAGATATCCTCGAACCAGAAACGCGCGAACAAATTCATCGAGGTGTTTCCCGCGGCGAGAATTTCCCAAACGCGATTAAATCCCGCGTGGACATCCACGGAACGTCGGTCGTCACGGACGAAACGAGGAGAGAAACGGCGTTAGGTTCGTCAAGGAGGAACGAAACGGTCGACACCGTCGGTATGCGTCCACCGAGACCGCTCTCGGGCTTCCTGCTCGTCCCGAAGCCGGGTTCACGTATTTTTAGAGGCATTATTCGGGCCAGGTAGCACCGATTTAGCAGGCGACCATGTATTATTGGTGGGCGCCGTCGTGGAGCGGCTGCATGCGGCCCGCGTTAACTCATCGCTCGTCGACGTTCTAATTTCACGGGTGCGCATTATTCATCGGTCCGCTTCCGCGCGGAATGCTCCGACGCCGCGCCGCACTGCCCACCGGTAAAAACCTTGCTAATTCGCGGACGAATTCGTGAGCGGATTGAGCAATTTTTATTTTTAACCCGTCCCGAGGGACTGATCGAGGCGCCTCGCTCGTGAATAGCGCGCGCTTTTCTGTTTAAGGTAATTCGAGAGTGTCCTTTCTGCGGTTCCAACATTTTTACCTTTTTCTTCTCTTTTGATTCGGTAAAGCAGTTGCAATCTGTTCGGAATGAACAATAAGTAAATTTTATGGCGACGGTATGACGAGTTCTCTATCTTTTTAATTAAGTAATTGTTTCATGCTGCAGGAAATGAAAAGTTGTAGGTGTCCTGAGGATATTTAATTTTTTTATGCATTCAATTAAATATGTCGCTGGAGAGTACAACTTCAAATTCTGTGTAAAAAGTACGTACACTACCGGCCAAAAGTTTGGAATCACCTCCGAATTTTCATCAGTACTGAATCTGCTAATAATTTTTCATAGACTTGATATTGATATTGTGGCGATAAATAGCAATTTACCTCATATCGATTGATTTGAATGATACAAAATTGTTAAAGCTGCTGACATTTTTCTCAGAATTTTTGTGTAACTTGCAATGCACAGTGATTCCAAACTTTTGGCCGGTAGTGTATAGGGTGACGAAAAATTTTAGTAGCATGCAGTATCTACTTGAGAATGTCTTGGTAAACATGGATACAGAAATCATTACTTTCGGAGTTGCAAGACGTCCTTATTACCGAGATATGACACTCCGTCCATAGCATATGTTCAATATACACAGTGCTAGTATTGTATTTGCTTACCTTGACTTTCTAATAACTGAAGCTACGTCTCATTCGATGGGTTTTAAATAGACACGCTGTAGAGTCTGTTCCGCTTCTAACTTCGGAACTAATGAATTTTTCTCCAAATTTATTAACACTTTTCTATTCATTTTCATGCGTACCACGTACTCCCAAATTTTCGTCGCTACTTTCAGAACCCTATACGTAACTAAACAATTTTCGCTGAATACAACACGCTTGTCGCTAAAAAACGATAAATCAAGGAAAGTCGAGTTAACCGAATATCTCGAATTCTTTCGATTGCTGTAAATAAGCATTTCTCAATCAGCCTGTTAAACCATACCGCGGTGAAAGGGTTAAAAAGACACTCGCAAAAATGGTAGCAAAGTGTAGTGCAGCAGTTCGGTGCATTACACCTGGTGTTTCATGAATCACAGGAGCCAGTTACTACGCTTCGAGCGGCATAAATCATAGATCAGAGAGGATACGTGTGATTAGAAGATACGAGCGGAGCGTAAATTTTCCCGGTAAGTGGAAAACCGTTCCGCGGCGAAAGCGCGAAACGATCGATTTCTGTGCGTGGCCGGTGTTTACGTATGCTCGCCGCCGCGCGCGGTATGTGTGTCGTATCCTTGCACCACTCGCAGCGGAAAACTAGTTCAGTGAAACCTCGAGCGCCGCGGCCGCCGTAAATATCGTCGGAATCAAAGGCTGCGTCCGTTGCTTAACGCCGCGAATACCCCTTTCGGGTTAAGTGCTTTCGCGCCGGCCTTCTCCTACACTACCGGCCAAAAGTTTGGAATCACCTCCGAATTTTCATCAGTACTGAATCTGCTAATAATTTTTCATAGACTTGATATTGATATTGTGGCGATAAATAGCAATTTACCTCATATCGATTGATTTGAATGATACAAAATTGTTAAAGCTGCTGACATTTTTCTCAGAATTTTTGTGTAACTTGCAATGCACAGTGATTCCAAACTTTTGGCCGGTAGTGTATAGGGTGACGAAAAATTTTAGTAGCATGCAGTATCTACTTGAGAATGTCTTGGTAAACATGGATACAGAAATCATTACTTTCGGAGTTGCAAGACGTCCTTATTACCGAGATATGACACTCCGTCCATAGCATATGTTCAATATACACAGTGCTAGTATTGTATTTGCTTACCTTGACTTTCTAATAACTGAAGCTACGTCTCATTCGATGGGTTTTAAATAGACACGCTGTAGAGTCTGTTCCGCTTCTAACTTCGGAACTAATGAATTTTTCTCCAAATTTATTAACACTTTTCTATTCATTTTCATGCGTACCACGTACTCCCAAATTTTCGTCGCTACTTTCAGAACCCTATACGTAACTAAACAATTTTCGCTGAATACAACACGCTTGTCGCTAAAAAACGATAAATCAAGGAAAGTCGAGTTAACCGAATATCTCGAATTCTTTCGATTGCTGTAAATAAGCATTTCTCAATCAGCCTGTTAAACCATACCGCGGTGAAAGGGTTAAAAAGACACTCGCAAAAATGGTAGCAAAGTGTAGTGCAGCAGTTCGGTGCATTACACCTGGTGTTTCATGAATCACAGGAGCCAGTTACTACGCTTCGAGCGGCATAAATCATAGATCAGAGAGGATACGTGTGATTAGAAGATACGAGCGGAGCGTAAATTTTCCCGGTAAGTGGAAAACCGTTCCGCGGCGAAAGCGCGAAACGATCGATTTCTGTGCGTGGCCGGTGTTTACGTATGCTCGCCGCCGCGCGCGGTATGTGTGTCGTATCCTTGCACCACTCGCAGCGGAAAACTAGTTCAGTGAAACCTCGAGCGCCGCGGCCGCCGTAAATATCGTCGGAATCAAAGGCTGCGTCCGTTGCTTAACGCCGCGAATACCCCTTTCGGGTTAAGTGCTTTCGCGCCGGCCTTCTCCGCGTGTTCGCAGTTTCGCAAGGGAGAGACGCGGCCGCCTTTTTCCTCGTGCGAGCGCAGCACCTGCCTGGCTCGCCGATTCCCCACCAGGAAACGGGGGGAAAAGTATCTGGAGCACCTGAATAACCTCTCTGATTCGTTCTTTTCTCTTTGTTCCTTCGTATTTCTCTCGCGCCGATACTTTTCGCGCGAATTTCGTCTTTCTTAGCGAAACTTAAGCTGGGCGAACGAGCGACTTTGCGTGGGTTTGTGAAAATATTTTTGACACTAGGTTTACCGGGCGCATTTAGAATTTCACGAGGAAAATTAGAGAAAAATTATATTTCTCGCCTACCGCTTGTGCTTATTATAAATTTTCTATATAACACTTGCGGTTCTTCTCGAAACGTTAACCGAGTGAAAATATTTTTAACACTAAATTTACGGGACGCGCGTCATTTTGAGGCATTTCAAATTTCACGAGGAAAATTACATTTCCCTCCTTACCACTTATGCTTATTATAAATTTTGCGTAAATATATTGTAGGAACCGTCGGAAAAATCTTGAGGGACCCCTCCCAACGGGAATCGAACCCGGGACCTTCGGCTTACCAAGCCGAGGCTTTGTGCGCTACGCCAACCACTCCCTCTTTATTCTCCCTTCGAGGTTTCCTATTTGAGTATGGAGGCCTCGATACTACAATATTGTATCACATAATTTCATTCGTAAGTTAATAGTAAGTAATAATATGTTATCTTTAAATGAAGTTACTTTTTAAAGAAACTGTGCGGTGTCGTTTGCGCGCCAATTCGACGCGTGTCCTTAGAGACACAAGAAACGTCCGTAAACCTAGTGTCGAAGAGATTCTGCAGTGAAAGAACGAAGGTACCTCGTTGCATCGAAATTCGCAAATGAATATATTGCCGGAAAAACAAGTCCCGATGTATTTTCGCAGCTCGCAATCGGCCCGGTGTTGGAGCGGGCGACCAAAAACGCGCCGCCAGACGCAACATTAAAAATCCGTCAGCTCGCCGACGAGCGTAGTGTCGGGTTACGTGGATCAACAGGTCGAGCGGGGCTGGGCAAACAAACGCAATGTTACAATTTTAACGGGAGCCTGGCCAGCCGAGGCTCGTCCATTTTTCTTCGTCTCTGGCGCTCGAATAAACCTCGACGCCTATAAATTTGCCTCTATTATAACAGCAAATCCACCAACCCCGAAAGAACGGAGTAAAAAGAAAAAGAAATAATCATCCGACAGAGACACGAAGAATCGCGATAACTTACCTCTGGAAAAATTCATTTTTTCGACAGCGAGTGAGAAAGAGTGGGGTAAAAATCGAAAGAGAGTTCGATGGAGAGGAAGTAGAAAGAGACGGTGTGTGAAAGGGTTCGTTCGTTATCCACAGGGTTGGCTGTACGCCACAGGACAACGCTGGACCCCCGGGAGGATGCTCGAGAGTCCATTTGGCCGTTCGTTTTCACGAGTACTTTCAACGTTGGAACACGAACGACGTCCGAAAATGAAGTTCCTGACCGCCCGTGGCCCGTCGCGACACAACTAATGTAACCCCGGCGCCGAAGTCCTCGTAAAAATAACAGACGCGCCGTGGAAATCCGGCGACAAATTGAAAAATGATTCTTCCGCCTGGGTCCCCGGAGATTCGGGGATTAGAGGAGGACGGATAGGAAACAGTGGCTCTCGCACCTACCGCCCGTAGAAATTCACCGCGGAGCAGACGATACACTTGTGGATTAGGTATGACGTAGCGGTTTGCTTGACCTATTTTTCTTCCGGACAGAGGAAAATTCTAATTGGAAATGATTACTTTGCGGGAGCCCTTTGTGCTCTTCTGTGGTTGATAGATACATACATCGTAGATTCGATCAAGTTTTGTTTAACGGATTGACCAGAGGAGCGAGGATAAATAGATTTGTAAATATTTTTTATTTTTTTGGTTTGAAAGGAAACTTTGTTTTTTAGTGACGTAGATTGTTAGATTGTGATCTAAGGGAGCACTACTGGTAGGAGAAATTTAGATGCTTTGTCTCTGGATTTTGTTAACGTTAGAGCGGTCTTCGGGTCTTTTTTGACCCACCGCCTTTTTATATTTTTAGTCATTTTTGCTTAACGTTAGTTTAAACGTTTATTGTCTAGGTTCATATGTCGCGTTGGAAACAAAAATTATTACACATGAGGTCTTAGGTCCTTTTTCACCCAAGAGTCTTAAGTGTTAAGTGTTGAAATAAATATTTGGGGTTTCAGACTGGTTGTAATTTTTGCTCATTTTTAATTGCAAACTGGAGAGATTCAATTTTTTCTTGAACTGAGATGGATTGTTAAAAATATTCCTAAAAAAATTGGCGAAGCACCTTTTATTCGGGAAATTGAACGATGATTCTTTGTATCTGATAACATTACCAAAGAAACTTTCTTGGAATAATAATATGAGAATAATATGGGAATAACATGTGTTCCAATCGAACCCTTCTTCAATTTCTGTTTTAACTGAGATAGATAGGTATCTGAGATTATTCAAAACATTCATAAATTGATGAAGCATCTTGCATAAACACCTTGTATTAGGAAACTCATTTTTAATTATGAACTAGAGAGATTCAATTTCTGTTTGAACTGAAATGGATAGATGTCTGAGATTCTTCAAAATATTCCTAAAAAAATTGGCGAAGCACCTTGTATCAGGAAAATTAAACGATGATTCTTGATATCTGATAGCATTACGGAAGAAAATTTCTTAAAATAATAATACAAGAATGAAGGAACGAACCGTGTTAATACTGAATTATCCTCTGCATTAAAATGTTATTCTCAGCGACAATAAGTTCCATTTCCAATCGTACCCTTCTGAGACTCCACACAATCAAACTGTCACGGCACAATCGCCATACAGACTCTTAAAGAGAGATTACGCTGGTCACTCCGCCGTACTGTTCGCAGTACTCGAAGCGCAACGGAAGTTAGGACAATTCGGCCGTCTCGCCGACACGAGAGCGTCGAAACGAAATTTTTCAGCGGTCTCGCGGCCTTGGTGGCCGGTCATTAGACAAACGGTGCCGCTTCGTTCGAGAATTCCCTCGACACGGTCCCCTCTTCGGCTCGTTCTATTTAACGTTTATTGTCGTCCAGCGGTTTCTATAAATACGCCGCCGCCGTCGACGAGACGCGATCACCGCGAAAACGAGCTTGCAGGAAGTCCCGAAATTCCGGGATGATTAACTAAAGTATCGCGGTGTAAATGGACACAAATCTAACCAAGCATACCTCTTTTACATCTGCTTGAGTTCCTTCAGCCGTTAATCCTCGAACAGAGGATAATCTCTAACAGTCTCTTCAGTACGCAAGTGAAATCACATTTTTTTATTTTACTAGGAATTATATTGTTCCAAATTATACAAATTAAAGAAACAAACAGTGTCTCTGTTTCGAATGCCATTCGAAACATCATTTCAGGCATCTTAACCCTTTCGCTGCGGCAGGTTATCGGCAAAATCTTCCGTTTCGGCGTTCAAAAATTAAAGCGACAGTACTCGAGAGATCGAATTTTAAGCAAAATTTAAGGATCGGATTAAGGCGAAAGTGCGTTCGAAATTTCAAACGAAAATTTAAAGCGCCAATAGCAGTGAGAGGGTTAAATCCGGGTCACTACTGACCCGGCATCAGCCTCGCGAAGATAAACAAAATTAACACGTTCAACGAACACTAGATGTACACAACTGCATCCGTGGTAACATGTAAAACTGATAAAAATACAAATATGAAGAATGTAAATGAAAATAATTGGCAGGCTAAGGGACGATGCTTCGACGAGAACGCGTTAATACACCTTCTGCATAACGAGCGAATTACGAAGAAGACCGACGGCAGAAAAAAAAGAAAAGTGCGGAATCGGTAGGTCGAAAGGCGTCTACCGCGAACTGGTAGAAATTGGTTCGAGCCTGTCGGAGAAAACGGGTTCCTTGAAACGCGTTACTCCAATTACGTTATCCGTACGAAACGGGCGATAAGAGGGAGAGCCAGTCGTCGGTCGCCACGTCTATCACACGCTTCCATCCAGACGGTTCCCGTTCGAAAATTAACATAGTGCCGGGCTGATAGGGCAGCCGCGATACATAATTCATAGGGGAGGCAGCGTGTGCATCCCACAGGCGCAATAATCGCCTGTTCCTTTTTCATGCTGAGCACCCATATGCGGAAATCAGCCGGTTTCGAATGAATGCGCATACCTGATGGCCCGTAATAACGCGTCGTTAATTATTCTTAATTGGCGGTACGCCGAAACAGAGCGACGCCGGTTGTACGACGCGTCGATCACGCGCGTTTTCACGCCCAGCCGCCCGTGAAATCCTCGAGGAAAAGCCCGCCGCCTCTCTCTCCTCGGATAATACTCGCGGGAAATTAAACCACGTTCGCGCGTTATCGCGTCGCTCTCGAGGAAACCACGGGCTGAAAGGATTTTATGGCGGATAGCGGGGAGGAGGGAGGAACGAGATCGAGAAAGAAGGGAACAGGTGGGAATGGAAAAAAAAGAGTACGTTTGTCCTCTTGTGAGACTGTGGCTGGGAGATTTGTGCATTAAACGTGGGGAATAGTTAGGGTTTGGCTCGGATCAGAGGTTGCATTTGTATCAACAGAAACTTAGGTGAGAATTTCTGAGAAAGATTACTATTTCTCTCAGTTAGTCTCTTTGACCCTCGAACAGCCGACCGAAAACAGTGACGCGGCACGCCAACGCCGGGTCTCTTCTGACCCGTACTGGAATTTTTACTATATGTATGTCAGAACTTTAGGCAATAATAAGAAAAAATATAAATATATTATTTACTTTAAATTGTATTCTTTTTTATCGTACGTTGTGAACGTACATGCCTTAGGCATGTTATACACGTCGAGCTGTATTTGATACCATTTCCTATGAGTTTGTAGCATCTCGAACATATTTATGCTGTTATTTAGCTTCTTCGATCTTTTCTTCTCGCTGCTGGATTCAATACTGTCTGGATAAAGACGTTAGAACTCTCCACGCAGTCATTTGTTTATGTTGCAGCGATAAGATTGAGCCTAGCGAACGATCAGACGTTGCCGCCTTTTCGCTATGCTTAGGACATGGGTTAAAAGTGACCCGGCATTGGCTGGGCGAGGGTTAATAGCAAAGTGTGAGAAGTTTTAGTAGACGATTCTTTAAAGTTGCAGAAAAATGATCTAATTTTTTATGTAGTTATAGTCTATTCATTTTAAATCGATAGCGATTAAACTATCTTTCTTGTTAGGAGATTATTTAACCCTTTCGCTACGGCAGATTTTACTGCGCAACGTGGGTGACTGACGGTATATTTTTAACCACGGCTGCAAAATTTCTCATTTTGGCCGTATCGTTTCGAAGTTTGCTTCGTTAAATTAGGGTGGAAATACTTGAAAGATAAAATTGAGGTTTAAATTAGACTAGAAGTGCGCCAAAAGGCGCGAACTCTACAGTGTGAGTAAATTTTCAAAGCGCCTATAGGCGCGAATAGCAATCATTTCTTTTTTATCACAAATATTTGAATTTTCGAAACACTAAACGTACACATATGTGTAACTGTCCCTGAAAGAAGTTAAAGCGGAGTTACTGGTGTTTTAAGCGTTCTATAGCCTGGTTCAATTATTCGACGCCTCAAGGACATCCCCCCACTACCGATCGCAGTAGAATATTAGCGGCCATTTGTACGATATTTGTCATCATGTTGTTCTCATTTCCCGCACGACGACAAAAACGATTTAGCACGGCTCAACAACCTGAAACCTTCGGTCCTGTTTATAATTGATTTTTAACGATACTTCAGGCCCGGAGAGAAGAAAATGAATAATTTCTCTGTCTGATCTACAAGGTGTAACGTAGTGGACCACCTAACAGCGAGGTCTATTTAACGATCGATCAATCACACGAACCGACTTTCGAACAAAAGCGACCGGTTATCGTCCAGCCATGATGCAATTTGAGGCTCACGAGCTGATCTCTTTTCACCGTGTCGAACAGTCGAGTTGGAAAGGTATTAGCGGCGTTTACGCGAACGGTTGAGTCATGCCCCCATCGTCGCGGATAAACCACTTTCTAAATGCATCGGCGACGAGACCGTAAACGGCCTACAATGGCTCTATCTGCGCCGTGGCGAAAACCGAGCCGCCATTACAAATGTGTCACTCCTTTCTGCCGTTCTGTTTCCTTCTGTCCCAACGAACTCGTTCGCAGCACGACGGAAAAAGAAACATTTACAAACCTATCGATCCTAGATCCATTTGCAAACCTAACCTAACCTTGACAATTCGAGAGAATCGAATCTGAACAAAGTTGCATACCATATTCCTGAATTTGAATGCTGTTCTCGAAGTTCAAGAAGAAAATTTTGGAACGAAGTTCTTTTCATTTAAAGAATCAAACCTGAACAAAGTTGCACGCTACATATATTCCTGAATTTCAATATTATCGTCGATGTTAAAGAAGAAAATTTTGGAAGGAAGATCTTTTTCTTCAGAAAATTAAACATGAACAAAGTTGAGTGCCATATTCCTAAATTTAAATACTGCTTTTGATGTTAAAAACGAAAATTTTGGAGTGAAGTTCTTATTCAGAAAATCAAGCCTGAACAAAGTTGCATACTATACATACACAATGTATTCCTGAATTTCAATATTATCGTCGATTGTAAAGAAGAAAATTTTGCAACGAAGATCTTTTTCTTCAGAAAATCAAACATGAACAAAGTTGCATACTACATATATTCCTGAATTTCAATATTATCGTCGATTTTAAAGAAGAAAATTTTGGAACGGATCTTTTTCTTCAGAAAATTAAACATGAACAAAGTTGAGTGCCATATTCCTAAATTTAAATACTGCTTTTGATGTTAAAAACGAAAATTTTGGAGTGAAGTTCTTATTCAGAAAATCAAGCCTGAACAAAGTTGCATACTATACATACACAATGTATTCCTGAATTTCAATATTATCGTCGATGTTAAAGAAGAAAATTTTGCAACGAAGATCTTTTTCTTCAGAAAATCAAACATGAACAAAGTTGCATACTACATATATTCCTGAATTTCAATATTATCGTCGATGTTAAAGAAGAAAATTTTGCAACGAAGATCTTTTTCTTCAGAAAATCAAACCTGAACAAAGTTGCATACTACATATATTCCTGAATTTCAATATTATCGTCGATTTTAAAGAAGAAAATTTTGCAACGAAGATCTTTTTCTTCAGAAAATCAAACCTGAACAAAGTTGCATACTACATATATTCCTGAATTTCAATATTATCGTCGATTTTAAAGAAGAAAATTTTGCAACGAAGATCTTTTTCTTCAGAAAATCAAACCTGAACAAAGTTGCATACTACATATATTCCTGAATTTCAATATTATCGTTGATTTTAAAGAAGAAAATTTTGGAACAAAGATCTTTTTATTCAGAAAATCAAACCTGAACAAAGTTGCATACTACATATATTCCTGAATTTCAATATTATCGTCGATTTTAAAGAAGAAAATTTTGCAACGAAGATCTTTTTCTTCAGAAAATCAAACCTGAACAAAGTTGCATACTACATATATTCCTGAATTTCAATATTATCGTCGATGTTAAAGAAGAAAATTTTGCAACGAAATTCTTTTCATGCAAAGAATCAAACCTGAACAAAGTTGAATACTATTTATTTCACTATGATCGTCGATGTTAAAAAGGGAAATTTCGGAACGAATTTCTCCACAACGAATTAAAGACGACGTTCTGTCTGTCGGACGATTCCCGGCGGAGCGACGGAACAAGGAAAACACGGGGATTGCGTAAGAGGAAACTCAATTAAGCGGGTGGTACGTACGACGAGAGGACGTTAAAGGGGAAAACGGCTCGCGGCGTGCACGCGCGCGAAACTCCACTTATCAGTCCGCTCGTAAATAACCCCGGCGTTTTTTGCTCGTACCGGCAAATTTTCGTTTCGCGCTCGAGATAATATTTTACGCGCGTCGCTCACGTAAGGCGGCCTCGGAAAATACGCGCTGCGTTTTACGCCCAAACTACCGCCCGGTTATTGCCGGCGAACGCAGTAAACCCCGCCGATAAACGCACGCGACGCCGCGCTTTCTCCCTTACGCGAAACTGCCGCAACGCGCTCACGCACGCTAATTCTACACGCTAAATGAATTTATACTTTCGAGGATAAAATGTTACCAGGTGGTCGTAAACGCTTGCCTCTATGTACAATTCGATTTAACGATTGCAAAAAGTTTTTACAATAAAGTTCGTTGTACATTACCAACTGATAGAGTAGATCAATTTTTATCATTTCATTCTCCTCTATTGCAGTCTTCGGGTCTTTTTTCATCCATGGTGTTCTTATTTTTTTAATGAATTTTAACGAAGTTGTTATTTATGTACTTGTTTGTGTTCTTTTAATAATAGTGCTGCAGTGGTATTTAACGAAAATTGTTAGATATGAGGTTTCAGGGTCTTTTTTGACCCAGGTATAGTCGAACCGAAGTTGAGAAATTCTTTTTCGTAATATTAACGAACCATTGTTTAATTTTTTTAACAGAGCTCTTCGCTAATTTTTCTAGAAATCTTCTTAACAATTTTAGGCGTTGATTCAACTCATGGTTCGTTCGATTAGTAACGTGATTCTTTAATAAATATTAATAAATTGCAGAAAAATTGTGTTTTCCTCATATGTGCAAAAATTAATCCACCCAAAGTCTCAAAACTATACCATAACCGTCATAATTCTTCTATATTCACACAACTAAGAAATCGTCTTTAACACATTCATACCTTCGAACATCATTTAAAACCCACTTCAGCCCCGAAACACAGTAACCCTCTATACAAAAATGCTGAACCCTTTGCCAGTCTAATATAATTACGAATTAAAGTCAATAAAATTTATATTTAGCACTATCTTTTTAACAATTGCGTCGTGTGTGACTATTTTCAAAGCACACTGTAAAGTTCTGATAACTATTGTTTTGCCGCTCTGAGAAGAGCTTTCGGAGTACCCAAGATTCTATCTTATACCTCCATTCAATAACATCTCCTCCCCTTCCAACAATCTCCCCAGAAAGTCTCTCTCGAATGAAACTGTTCGTTGCTTAACGCACTGCCCGAGCCTCGCTCGGGGTTAACAGTCGAACCTCGGAAAAGCACGAAACCCCGCGTGCGTGAAAACCACGTCGAGCACCGGGAACGACTCGTGAACGCGCGAAGGGCCGAGTAAATTTCCCGGGCAGCGTAAATAACGCCGAAGGTGGCAGGACGCAGGCGCGGGCGGGCAAAAATGGGCGCGCGGGCGCTCGCGAGCCGCACACGTGGGCAGGGGTGTTGTACGCACGCAGCCACGCACACACGACGCCGTCCCGCGTGAGTCACTCATTCATGCCTGGCCGGCCGCGGGCGTCGCACGATTACGTAACGCACATGTGTGCACATGTGACAGACAGAGAGGGGACTAGCGTAACGCGGCAGAGCAAAAGAGAGAAAGAGAGAGAGAGAGAGAGGAGGCACTCTCTGGGCAACACGGGGGACTTAAATAACCGAGCGCGAACACGACGGCTTCTAAATACCGTGGCAAGCGAAACGGAATGAAAAATAATTGGTCGTTCGGTATGGGAGGAGCGCGTCTACTCGTACGTGCCCGCGGGGCACGGTGATCTCGATAATTGAGCGGTTTAGCGACCGGCCTGCGGGCTCATCGGCGATTTTGCAATTCGTCCGTGTTGACATTTCGCCGAACTAGCTTGTTGGGCGTGATTCGAGTCAACTTGAGTTACGACCTCGTCTGCGCGCCTTCTTTGTCTTCTTTGGGAAGATTCCTTGAGTACCGCTGTACGTACTGTTCGTTCAAAATAAGAATAACCTCGCTCTCGGACCGATTTTCGTCCGTTCTGCGCATAGACAGAGGAGCGTAGCAGAGGATAAGAGGGTTCTAGCCCTGCCTTAGGCACGTCCCGTGCGCGAAGCGAGGTTATTCTTATTTTGAACGAAGAGTAGGTATAAGCGAACCCCAAGTTTCCCTATTTGGGTGTCCAGTAGGGTGGGCGTACCACTTATGCTTATTATAAATTTTATATAAATACACAATATCACATAGTTTCATTTATAAGTTAATAGTGTATAATATGTCTTTAAGTAAAATAAGTTTCTTTTTAAAGAAAATGTGCGGTTTCGTCAATTTGACAGAGATAGATATATAAGAAATGTCCGTAAACCTAGTGTTGATATTAATTTATTTTGTTTAATAATTTGGTCCGGCCCTTGACTCGGAAGCAGAACGATAATTTGGCTCGCGAACTAGGAAAGGTTGCCTGGCTCTATATATCTACATATGATTCATAATCACGCGACCACAATTTCCCTTCCAAGTCATCTGTAACCAATTAAAAAGTCCCGAACGACGGACGAAATAAAAACGAGGCACAAAGGGGCGGACGACTAAACAAAATCTACAAGAAAGTTCTCCGGCGAGGTGGATTAAGGCGTCACGTCGAAATGCTTGTGTGCTTTCGTTTCACGAACAGGCATTAAGAGCCAATAACGGGTAATCACGCGGCTCGATTATAACAGTAAAGCCGGCCACACACCGAGCGACCGTTCTGGCACAATAACGAATCGCACGAACGACATTTATACGAGATTGGTTCGCTCTGCAACGGCTCTCTGATACAGATGTTATTCGGGAAAGTCGTGGCAGAGCGATAAATTGGCCGGTAACGGGCCGATGCAATTTCATACGCGATGATTAATTGAGGCGACGATTAGACTCGAGCCCGTTCCTTGTTTCCTGTTAGAGCTAGCTTGGCTGAGATAACTGGCTTGTAACGTGTATCAGATAGGTCTGTTCGTGGTGTTACCCATGGGGTATATTTGTTTTGAATTTTTCCCGACAAGAGAGGGTTACGATCGTTTACAATGGAAAGTTGCGGTTCGAATACGGTACAACCAGCCTTTGACGTTCTATCCGATGCTTATCTAATATTGCGAGGGATAGGTAACGAACGGTTCGTTCCACAATAAGCATGTGTACGTGTATCCACGTTCGAGGATAGTTAAAAATATCTGAGAAATTGTTCGTTTAGAATTTACGCTTTTTTACAGACATTCCTTAACCTCTTGCCTTAGAATTTCTCCGTGGTTAGGCATTTACAGTGCAAGTCAAAAGTTTGGGACTACTTGCCAATTTACACCAATACTGTGGAGATCAGTAGCAATTTACTTTGTGACCGATGAGAAACTCTTCAGGTGGCTAACTTTTCTCTGGAAATTTTTGTGTAACTTCCAATGCATAGTGATCTGAAATTTTTGAAAGGTGGCGTACCTATGATTGAGTTATTTAAAGCTTTGGTACCGTTTGGTACTGTATTTGGTAACCATCAAACTGAAACTGAAAATGAAGTTACAGTTAAAATACTAATTCAGCAGAAGCAAGTGATCTGCGCCACGAATGTGACTCGTCGCTATAACACAACAGGTTGAAAAATTCCTGCTTATCTCGCAAGGCACGGCGGTTCGAAATCCCCAGCCGTCGCTGCGAATCCGCCGAAACAATTCGATTCTAATAGGTTAATAAAACTTTACGATCTGCTCCTGAACTAGAATCCATCAGCATCCCCCACAAATCACTGGCACGCACAATTCCATCAGCTAACCTAACCTCAACTTAACCATTGTATCCTCGCGAAATTACACCTGAGAAACGCATTAATTCCACTCTCCAGACGCGGCAGTGTCTGCCGATTTACCCGTCTCTCGATTCGTCGTCCCGTGAATTCGCGCTCGAGACAAAGAGGGAGAGGCGGACGAAAGCGTGGAAAGAACGCTTGCAGCCGGGTGCAACCGGCTCGAAACGCGCGATGCTTCCGCTCTAATGAGATTCGCGCGTCCGCGAATGCACCGGGCGGATTTTCGTCGCGGGATTCAACGCGTGCACGCGCGCGTGTCAATGCGGGTGCCGCTCGATCGACAATGAGCATCGTGGATCGCTTATTTGCGAGGAAACTTCCCGCTTCCTACGGGGGTGACGTGATTCAGAGGGGATGGGACGAACCTGTCGCTAATCGCTGAGCAATTACGTCGACGCGTAATTCTGCGAATTCGTTGGAACCTATCGGTATCATCGGCGCCACGACAATTTAGCGGGTTTGACGAATGTCGAGGAATTAATCGTTTTCTGCTTCGGTAATTTTTGATGATTCTCCTTAGTATGGCTACTTTCCATAGAAAATCAAAATTCTAGTTTACCCGTATTTCTTATTCGGGTATGTAATTTGTATACACAAAGTTAGACGAAGATCGATAAACGTCTCGCAAGGGAAATTAACAAAAATGTGATTTTTAGGATATTATTTAAACAAATGAATTTTTTTCAAATTTGTCTACGCAGTCACATTCTTCGATTAAAAATACAAATTTTATCTGCTTAAATTATTCCTCTATCTCTAATAGGTTTCGAGATATTAGATCAAATATGACCGCTATACCCCCAACTACCCCCAATTGCTCCCAACTTTGAAGGCAATTTTCTCCCCTTCAATGTGAACGATTCTCGATATAAAAAAATACGTGTCGAATATTTTTTCGAGTTCTATCGCATACCAAAATTTCATCGAAATCGGTGATTATTATTCCGAGGTGTTTCTCTGTCGCTATAACCTAGAGCAAGTAATTGGCTTCACAGACGAGCCGTAATCTCACCGACGTCTATAGCATTCATCTTTGTTATTCTCCTCTAACTCGTATTTAAGTCAAATTCACCGTAAAGGTCTCTATTATTGCAAACAGCGGAGCAAGTTTCGCAAGAGCGAGAAATGTCGTCGAAAGCGTGATGTCGCTACGGCTGGTAGGCACACGCGAGCCAGCAGAAGTCGCTATCTGTGTTTTCCGTGTCCATTATCATACGATTATTGTGTACATTTGCTAGAACGTGCACGTATACATTTGGAACAAAGTTCTCCGGAGACAGTTCTCTCTCTCTCCTCATCCCACGCGTTTCCGTGAAACCCTTCCCAGCAACCGGCTTATTATTGTATAAATGTTTCATAAGTCTGGTAATCTGAACATGCCGTAACCGCTGTTGGTACGCAACGATCAAATTGTCTGCCGTTCTATTCTAGTTTAGAAGCGTGCTGCTCCGCGAGAAGAAAACCGTTCCGTTCGTCGAAAGGATCATTCATTCGCGTTCCACCGTTCTATGAATAACCAATTTGTCATCGCCGCGAAAATAGTTACGCTTTCGATCGACCTATCCACCTCTCTTTTTTTCCTCCTCGGCGTGTAGCGTGCTTTATGTAACACCGATTGGAAAATAGGTAAACACAAATGTTACAATTAGATAAACGTTTACTTTACGACCTGCCGTTGTTTTTCAACCAGATAACGCTCTTTCTGTCAGTTTTTCACGGCTATCGTTCGACCACCGAGCTATCAATCATGAATTTCCTCGAAATGTGTGTCAAGTTCACGGCATTTCACGCGCCTCTTCTAACAGTAAACAACACGGCGATAAAAGCTAACACGAGAATAAAACAAATTCTCGGAAGAACGTTGAAAACAAGAATTCTAGAGCTGTTTACAACAAATTCGGTCTCCAAAAAGGTCACAGTTTTCGTCGACCAATAGCCGAACCTAACCTAATGCCTATATATACACCTACACACCTGAAAACCGACAACCACAGTGAAACGAGTGCACGAGACACATCGTCAAAAAAAGAATAACCGAATTTCAACTAAACATCTAACCCAACAACGAAGTTTCAATGCACCTCGAACCAGCGAGAACAATCATCAACCTGCGCAAGAACTCCTGATCATAAGACTTGATCAAGGTCCACGACGCAACAGCAAAGTTCCCAAACCGCGAAAGAACCTATCCGCCGTGTATACGTATACAGTTGTTCCCGGTAGCTCGTGAGAGTTTAATCAAACTTTCCACAATTTCACTTCTTCGAGCGAAAACCACAAATCCGCGTATCTTTCCCTCGACTGGCAGCTGACTGATTAAGGAGACAACGCACCGAGTCTACATTCCTTCGATTATTCGCCTAAAACATTTCGTCTTAACGTCGTCCCGAAAACTTCTTGCATCAAACTTCGCGGAAAAAGGACCGCAATCGTAAAGAATTCCGATCGATATCGGGGGATGCAAAGAAACGACACGCGACTTTGCGAGGAAAGGGGGTAAAAATTGGGCTGATTAAATACCTGTTCGAAGGAAGAAGCGAGTCCAAGCTTGGGGGGAAATTGGGTAAAAATCGCGCGGGTTCAACACACACGCGCGTGAAATGGAATCCGGCCGGAGTGAGAGAACGAGCGTAGAAAGAGCGGTGGAAAAGTGAGCCGTACTAAACGAAACAATCGGAGATGGTCGCGCGCGCCAGTTCGGGCCGGTTATTTTTGGAGCGCGCCGCTCCGAGAATAAATCCAATGGAATCCGGCTGGTAAATTAGGAGCAATTAAAGCGGTCGAGGGGCCGGTCGAGCGCCTCTGCCCGTTCACGGCTTTTGTCCCCAAGATTCCTGCTCGTTTTCGTGGAGAAACGGGTTGGCGAGCCTCGTCACCGGCCACCACGCGTTTCCTAATAAACGCGGGAACGCGATGTTCCTCGGGGTCAGAGGCGGATCGCTCGTTACCGCGACGAAGCTG
>NW_017100307.1:1616455-1629545 GCF_001263275.1 Habropoda laboriosa | reverse complement strand
TCTCGTTTTATATATTTCAGACGCGTTTTAAGCCGTCATCGTTTATTTTCGCGTTTTACGCTCGTACAGTTTGAGGAAACTTGTGATACGCGTGAAGGAACGGGGAATGAGGGGAGAGCTTTGATTATGTGGCCGTTAACACGGCCGGGATGCCAGAGGAATTGAGGAAAGTTTCGATGCTGATGGTGTTTCTTGTGGTAGGATCGTTCGATTTTGCTTGAGGACTTTGGGAATTAATGTGGATACGGGTTATTTTATTGAGGAAATACTGTGCTGGTCGTGAAATCAGGTTTAAGTAGGAATGTAACGTGCTATGTTGAGTTTTTGATAAGAAATGTGTCCTCCTTTGACATCGATGAGTTTTTGCACTTACTTTAGCAGGAATCGATTTATTTTTGACAATTTTTCAAGATTTTGTGGTCCAGAAATCACGCCTGAATTATTGCTTCTATTATTTTCTTCTTGGTGATTGTTTTCTTTACAAACTGTGACTTTACAAACACTTCACGCATTTTCTATGGGATTTAATTCTGGAACAGTCGGAGTTGAATGTAATATATTTATAGTACATAAAGAACTTTTAAATTATTTCTTTATTTCAACAAAAGTCACCATACATTTGGACAAAAGCATTTCAATCATTTCTGTAATTTAAAGTAAGAATTTTGAAATCCGTCGTTTTCACGTATTTGAGTGTTCTAGTATTAAATTGGGTGAATTCCCAGAATGACCCATGGTGGGTCACATTAGCAAATGAGAGCATCACTCGATGACCCACCATAGGTCACTCTGTCCATTCGATCTTTTTTAACATCGATGCTAGAATGACCCATGGTGGGTCACATTGGCAAATGAGAGCATCACTCGATGACCCACCATAGGTCACTCTGTCCATTCGATCCTTTTTAACATCGATGCTAGAATGACCCATGGTGGGTCACATTGGCAAATAAGAGCATCACTCGATGACCCACCATAGGTCACTCTGTCCATTCGATCCTTTTTAACATCGATGCTAGAATGACCCATGGTGGGTCACATTGGCAAATAAGAGCATCACTCGATGACCCACCATAGGTCACTCTGTCCATTCGATCCTTTTTAACATCGATGCTAGAATGACCCATGGTGGGTCACATTGGCAAATAAGAGCATCACTCGACGACCCACGGTGGGTCACACCGCTCCAAACAAGTTAATTTAAAAATTACTCGAATATCTATCACTTTGTTTCCCACTCTCTAGATTTTGCAACAGAAATTTCGCGAAACTTGCGAACCACCGGTTTGATCGATGCGAAACACCTTCAGAAATTGAATAACCGAACAAATGCTTTCTAAATAGACGTCAATCCGACGTGAAATGGTGCAACGAAAGGGGAAACCGTGTTCAGCGTCGCTCGACCGTCCAGAAGACGGCCCCCGTTGCGATAAATTACCTCATCCGTCCGTGCTTCTTTTGGCCGCGCGCGGTCTCCTGTCGTCGGCTGCACAGCTAAGCGGCCGCGCGTGCGATACCTAATCGAGCTGTCGTCCGCTTTCCCCCGCTGTCGTAAACATTAATCAGGCTCGCGTCGGTGCATGAAATTTCGCCAGATGCCCCGTCGAGCCTTCGTCACTGGACGCAACGTTCGAATTCCATCTAGCACACGATTGTCCGACAGTGTGAATCCCGTGAAATTTCGCGAAAACTGAAACTTAACCCCTTCTAACCAACAGAAACGTGTCGACTCGTTACCTAAGGGTCTCTTCCTCCTTCCAAGTGAATAGAAAATGAGTATTTGATACGATAGAATATTTTGCGTTAACCGATTCGAGGTGAATCGCACACCTGGTCTGTAATCCCTAGGCGAAAAGACCGGTGACACACCGCGTGTGTAACGATTATGGATTCGTATTACGTTATTACTGAAGTACATAAAAGTTAAAGCTCTGTAGATATTAAAACCTGCGTTGGCTTCAAGCTAGGACCACAAAGTGCAGACACACTTTTAATTTTTCACTTCCCAAACATCTTTCCTTCTCTCAATTCTTCAATACTTTCGAAAGTCGCTGGCCTCGAGTAGATTAAGAAATTACGCGCAAAGTAACAGAGAGAAAGGGTTAAAACCGACATCGAGACAGTATTTCATCGGAGAATTCAGGTGTTTAGCGCAATCCAGGTGTCCACTCGCGAGTTCTCTATTCCGCCGCGACTAATACACTTCCAAGCGAAGAAAAACCCTGGTATTCAGATAGGTTACTCGGTCCCCAACTTCACTTGGAAGCCTCGTCGAACGTCAGCGCTCGAACATCTGTTCCCGTCACCTACTCCCTACGTTTCCCTCGTTCCCGTACGTTCGAGGGGCAGACAGGTGCCCTCCGAAAACTCCCGAAATTTTCCTCGTATTGCCTAACGAGGCAAACCCACGGATTAGGGGTGCAAAGTCGACCGAATTACGAGGGGCACACCGTGAAAAATCCTCCCCTATTTCCTTCGCATAAGCAACGTCCAACGGAGGTTGCCCTTTTTCATCGGCGAACGAGGGGCACGCACACTGTGCTTCGATCGATTTTATTGCTTCTCGATATCGACGCTGTTCAATTGCTCGGTCGTTTGGCTGGAAAATGTTGCGGTTCTCTCGGCTACCTATTCCAGGGGAGGGAATCGTTGATAGATGCGGATCTTTTTGGTTCGGAACGATTTTAGGGAACGTGCGTTAACGTTTGGAGATGCAAGGTGGACAGATGTGGGACCATTTTTCGGTTGCAGATGGTGCTCTTGTGTATTTAAGCGAGGTGAAATCGACAGGCGTTTATCTGAATACGTTGCTAACCTTTGGACGAAGGATGTCGGGTCACTGGTGACCCAGCTTTCAGACGTCCCTCGGTTCGAGCTGTTACACCCTCAGGTATTTTCATTCTTAGTCCTTAGTTTTATCTGCATTTACAACTATGGTTACCCACTTTCACCATTACTCATACTGGACTCTTCACCTTTCAACTCTCCTGTATAGTCACAACCCAAAGTCCATCTTCCTAGAACCCTTAAGTAGCCCAATTTTCTCCATTTCCGCATTCATTCTCCATTCTACCACGCGCACGTCACGTATCATCAAAAATCCTTGAGTGTTTTAACTCATTGATACCCCAATATCTGCTCCTAGTTTCGAGGAATTGGAGCAAACCGGGCATTACAGAGCGATATACGAAACAGTCACGACTCTCCTCTATTTATATTGCAAATATTATTCAAAATTTTAAACAATACAGTAGGTATTTAGGAAAATTAAAAAAAATGGTTTCCTTTGTGTGCGAAAGAGGTTTTAGTAGAGGTCTAAATATGGGCTGGTTGAAGTATTGAATATGTTAAGTGCTTGACCCTGTTGAAAATAGCACGAAACTAGGAGTTATGAACGAAATAAATGTTGAGGAGGAGACAGTGCCATTTCCAATATTTCGCTGTTTCAAAAGATTTAACCCTTTCGCGACGGCGGAACTAGGCATCAATACTCCACTAACAGACGGATCGTCGTGTCATTAGTGCACACCATGAATGTCTCGCGTTTTTCGAGCTCCCAGTGTGTCCGTGTAAAATCTTAGAGGATTTTGTTGGAACAGCAGAGGACTTCATTAGTGCACACCATGAATGTCTCGCGTTTTTCGAGCTCCCAGTGTGTCCGTGTAAAATCTTTTCGTTGGAACAGCAGAGGACTTAAGGATGTATTGGATAAAGAGAATGTTGTCAAGGCCTTGTTCTGTATTTTAAAATAAATCTTCACTTTGAGTTGTTGAAAACCGGCGCTAGTCGCGAAAGGGTTAAAGAGTACTACATTGCTGACTTTGCAAGCTTCTTGTTAGTATAAGTTTCGTAACGAATATCATCGCGTAGTAATGAAAAAAAATGAAGATCTCCAACATACATTTTCCTCATTTCGTATCATATAGCAAACACGTTATTCGTAAATATTCAAGTGTTATATCCGTGTTATATACGTGGAAATAATAGTCGCCTGGTACAGTCTCAACACTCTATTTTCGTTAATAACTAAAATATGATAAGGAGTTCGAGATGTGCGCGCTCGTGTCAAGACTCTTTTTCTCTCTATATCCCGGCGACGCCGGCTGCTTATTGTTATATAGCCGGTCGACTGTGTCGAGGGGAGAGCCTTTGCTCCTGCGGCACTAGACCCGTGATTTCACCAGCCTGAGGTGATCGACACGCGGGCGATGCCCACTTGGTAAAAAAAAAGGACACAGACACGTCCCTCTCGCCGTCGTCCGCTCCTCACAGTGGTTTTTTGCTACACCATATCTTAAAAATCATCCACTTTGTAAGCTTCTTTATAGTATAACTTTTGTAACGAACATCATCGCGTAGTAACGAATAAAAAGATTTAACCCTTTCATTTCAAATGTGTTGTCATTCGTTACATCTTAAAAATCATCCAGGAATTTGACAATGAATCCTGAAATAAATGCGCTAGCCCATATTTAGACCTTCTCTGTCGGGTCACATTTGACCCAGCAGAGCGCGATCCTCCGTTCCAGGACTTAATTCAGAAATCACGATTTACATTGGAACATCGGGAGAGAAGTAAGTTTGATTCGATCGAGATTAAAACAGAATAGCGAAGTTATTTATGATTATTCTCCGGGAACGTCGTTGGCAGTAACGAGTTTTCTCGAGTGGGATTATCGATCGGTCATAAAGAATTTTATGCCGGCTAATACCGTTCGATTTAATTCAGCACGCGCCGTCATCGGGGCAAAAACACGGCTACCTCTCTCTCTCTCTCTCTCTCTCCCCCTCTATTCAGCTTATTTTTATTCTAAAATAAACAAACGCTCGGAAAGTTTCGCCTTTACGAGCCTCTCGCTCGGCTGTTCGCGAACTTCCGAATCAAACCTCGCCCAGAAAACCCATCCCCGCGGCCTCCGCCTTCGATTATTAACGCGAGAACGCGAACGATTCCGAACGGGTAACGACAAACACGCCGGGAATAATATTTTCCTCGTAAAATATCCCGATGCACGGCGTTCTCTGATTCGTCAATTTTTATCTGTTGCAATCTACCCACTGTTGCGAATAAACAATTTTAAGGCCGCGTTATTTAGCGTCGCTGAACACACACGCACACACACACCGATCCTGATTTCGTTTCATGTCCCCGGAAAGTTGTTACGGCCAGTCGCGAGTTTAATCTTATCAGCGTGCTGCCGTAAAAATTAGAAATAAGGATACTTCGTAGCGCGGGGAGATGATAAGTCGCCAGATAGCCAGAATGTGCGAAGGAAAAAAGGAACTGGAGCGGACTCTATCGATGCCGGAACAATGGAAGGAAACGCGAGATAAACGCGGAGCTTCGGAGGAAGTTCAATTCGGAGCGCGCGCCTGTCGGGAACGTATAAACAGCAACAAAGTTGATAATTAATCGCGGCGCGCAATTAGTCATCGCGTCGTTAAACCTGCGCTTCGAGTATCCGCAGCGCACGCGTACCGAACATGCAACCGCGAACTTTGATAAATCCGACGTAGCAACTTTGCCGTATCCGAATGTATAATTAATCGTTTCTAAACCGACGCGGTTATTTTTACGGCTTCGTAATGTAATTGAGAGCCGCTCGTTAACGTGGAATTTTTAGCAATGACCCAGAAATCTTTCTCGCGGTGAAATTCCTATGTAAATAATTCTAATCTGCTGTGTAATCAATGTCAAAAGTGACAGGTGAATTCTGACGTTTCGGTGAAAATGCTTTCGGGTTGTGAAAACAGAAACGTCCTCGACAGAAGAAAGAAGAGGAGAATTTACGCGAAGCCTGCCAGAGAGAGAGAGATAGGGAGAGAGGAGCATGGTCATTACCATTTTACGAGTAACTGAGAGCGAGCGTCCCATTTCCCTTTTGCCACTCGACGAGTACTATTTTTACTCGGGGTGTAATTTGCGAGGGGGTAAAACGGGGCAAAAACAATCGAAGTAGGTGAAAGAAAGGCCTTGAATGAAGTTGTAGCGTGCGTGGAATCGTGGTGGCCGCGATGCCAGGCCGAACCTGAAGAAGAATGAATATTCACGTGGTACGCGCGAGAAACGGACAAAGGATCCGGCGTCTCTGCCGCCGCGGCGAGGAGAGAAACTAGAGACGCGGAGGAAGTTGGACCGATGAGGAAGGACTGCGGGTAAATGAAGGTGTTCACCGGTACAAAGGCGTCCGGTGTACGCACGTGTGCACCGAGAGGTGTTGAATAATGGCAAGAGTATATTCACTGTCTCCCCATTGTGCCAGCGAGCTCCAAACGAAAAACCCTCTGCGCTGTGTAACTAGACATTTTCAGGACGCTGTATCTCCGCTTGGAATCGCAGCTTTTCGTTCAAATTGGCTGTACCTTTTTTTGTGAGCGACGAGGTATTTGGAATATTCGAATTTTGTTGAAGGTTTCGGAATGAATTTGGGGAGTGAAATGTTACGAGCGATGATTCGAGGTCTATCTGGGGCAGTAACACTTCGAACAGTCGAACTATTCGAATAATTCGAATAATTCTGAGATTCAAACTATTCGGGTGATTCGAATACTCGAAGTGTTGGAATTTTGGGTGATTCGAATATTCGAAGCGTTTGAAATTCGGATGATCCGAATACTTGAAGAGTTTAAATTTCATATCACTCGAATTCTCGAAGAGTTTAAATTCGGATGATCCGAATACTCCAAGAGTTTAAACTTCGGATGATTCGAATATTCGAGGAGTTTGAAATTCGGATGATTCGAATACTCGAAGAGTTTGAAATTCGGATGATCCGAATACTCGAAGAGTTTAAACTTCGGATGATTCGAATATTCGAGGAGTTTGAAATTCGGATGATCCGAATACTCGAAGAGTTTGAAATTCGGATGATCCGAATACTCGAAGAGTTTAAATTTCATATCACTCGAATTCTCGAAGAGTTTAAATTCGGATAATTCGAATACTCCAAGAGTTTGAATTTCGGGTGATTCGATTACTCGAAGCGTTTGAATTCCCTATCATTCCAATACTCAAAGTGTTTGAATTCGGATGATTCGATTACCGGAAGAGTTTGAATTTCGGATGATTCGAATACTCAGTGTTTGAATTTGGATAATTCGAATACTGGAAGGGTTCGATTGGATCGTCTCGAATATTTCACACATTTCGAATATTGAAATATTCGAATTTTCGTAGGAACCCTAGTTCTGTCAAGTTCAGCGTACAATTAAAGGTAAAAGGAGCTATACGATGATCTAAGTAGCACGATTGGTAGACAGGAACAGAGGATTTGGTCGGAGCAACCGAATTCATTAACGAGGCTCACCCTAGTTGTGGCCAGCGTTGGAAATATCCTTGTCCAACCCTCTTCAAGCCGCTGTCCGTTTGTGTATACGCAACGTCCGGATTAAAACATCGCAATTTTCATCCTTTCAAATAAAATTCCTGCCACATGTGCTTCGCCACGTCTCCATGTCAGCCGAAAGATATATCCCAGGGTCCCTTTCAGCCTTCTTCTACCAACAGCACTTCATATATTTCCATTCCTACGGCTGTCCGCGCATACGCTAGCCTGAGCCTAACAAATTGCATTTGTTCCGTTTAAAGGACCGTCTTTTCCAACACCCAGTCTCCTCCTTCTTGTCACTTAATCTTTCCTTTTTTCTTTCCTATCCACCCCTCACCCTTATTTATTTCTTTATCAACTCTTTCGCTGCAAAAGGATCAATACAGCGACCATCTAGCGCGAATCTATATCAACGCTAGCTTCTCCCAACGAAATCTTTTAACCGACTAATCAAATTTCCAACGCTATTACATTCTCCTTTATCAATCGAAATCACTCGTACAGCGATGGAAAATTGCGTTACGCGGCAATCTAACAGGCGTACCGCTGCCCCTATCCCGTGAAAAATTCACGGCTCGCTGTCCCGTTTTCACCGGTTCCTCGTTTCTCACTTCGAATTCTACTGCGATAACGAAACGCTCAAAAATATGCTAAATTTTCCGGTTGTCTCTCTCCGCTCGGAGGAAAATTGAAGATTTAACAGGATCCGCGAATAGCGTTCCCTGCAAATCGTTCCGCGTTTCAAAGCTTCAGCAACGACGCGTAAAGCGGGGCATAACTCGCGCGGCGAACGACTCGGAAGCGCGTGGGCAATATCCGCGTGGGTCGGCCTCGAGGAAAGTTGTCCACTACTTTAGTTACTTGAGTTACCGTCTCACGGAACGCTTTAACTTCATGACTATGCAGCGAGAATATTAAATTAAGTGGCTTATAATGGAGTTTCGACTGCGGCAAAAAGTATCTCCCGGTCCTCGGTCTCCATCGCCCCGATTTCCATTGGCATTTGCCGTGTATCTCGCGAAGAAAAAGTCGCGCGAAAATTTGCTAAAAGGAACCGTTTAACGTTCGGATTCCACGTCTCCTTCGTTTCCCATTCAACGATTAAGCTTTCAGTTTCAGTTAGACGGAGTATAATGGCGGACGAGATACAATTAGGTCTTTAACTATGATCATCAGGATTTTGCGTTTACAGATTTCGCCAGACGACTGTTGTTTAACCCTCTATGGGCCCGTGTAACTTTCAAGTCACATACTGATATATCGATATTTTATTAAATAATTGAACTTTCTTCCACAAAATGGCATAAATGCCTTGTTGTACAATGTCTCCTTATTAATCAGTAACTTTCTTGATAACCGTTGTTGCTTCAAAGTTACAATATGTATTCGATATGATAAAATTGTCGAAACTGCTGAATTCACTGTTATTCTGTATTTGAGCCGTTCAATGCACAAATCGATTAACTCCGTAAAATGAGAAGTCGAGAAATTATTATAAATATAAAAAGTTATGACTATACCAAGTGCTTCGACACTTAAATTTAAGATTTTTCAAAAAGTGGAGTTAATCGATTTGTGCATTGAACGGCTCATTTATAGGTCGATATTTGCTAATTTTACGTTACATAAATTCTTTTACAGTCAAGAAAAATATTCGGCCCATAGAGGGTTAAGGCTTAGACGGAGCTTTTGTTCCTTTCGTGGTAAATACCGTCTTACGTGTAGCTTACGAAACCCCCTTTCAAAAAGCAAAAATTTTAGTATCCTAAGTGGCTCGAGAGACGCGGCTGCGTTGAAATCATTGTTACGTTTGAGCGAGTGTAAGATTTTTGAGAAGCTTTCGAAAGTAGTTTTTTTGTAGGTAATAATATTATTAACTCTCTGCTTTGTGGTTGTTTTCTGGGAATGTGTTTGCTTCAGATGTTCATAAGGATGTGAAATAATGTGTTTTTTTTTTCTGTTGTAATTTTGAGAAAATACAGGGATTCGTTTGTTAGGGTGAGGATCGAGTGAACTCGGCAAACTTTCCAAGAAACTGACCCGAATGAAAACAGCGAGTAATATGTTTTGTCTCCGACAACTTATCTGAAAGATTTTCCATGAGTCAGCGTTGACAGACGAAGTATGCAACAAAGAAACGTTATTTATAGGGAATGATGGTTATTGGAAAAATAGAAGATCCACTCGAGCGAATCTAATTACTCGCACTAATTAATTTGTTTGATGTGACTGAAAATTTATTTATAGCGAATGATGAACTGTGGAAAGTGGGAGATTCATCCGACGAACCTCACTACTTATATCGCATTAATCTTCAATTAAACTTAAAAGAAATTTGTTTCAAGTGACTGAAAATTTACGCAAAAATTTATTTGTGGTGAATAGTGGTAGGTGAAAAATTAAATTAGCTACGAAAATCAAAAGAAATTTATTTGTAGCGAACGATGGTCAATGGAAGATGAATTTAGCTACTAAAACCACAAGAAATTTATTTAAAGTGACTGAAAATTTATTTATAGCGAACGATGGTCAATGGAAGATGAATTTAGCTACTAAAACCACAAGAAATTTATTTAAAGTGACTGAAAATTTAGTTACAGTGAACGATGATCAATAGGAAGTGAATTTAATTACGAAAATCAAAAGAAATTTATTTATAGCGAACGATGGTCAATGGAAAATGAATTTAGCTACCAAAATCAAAAGGAATTTATTTAAAGTGAATGAAAATTTATTTATAGCGAACGATGGTCAATGGAAACTGAATTTAGCTACTAAAATCACGAGAAATTTATTTAAAGCGACTGAAAAGTTCTTCGTAGTGAATAATGGACAATGAGGAATGGAAGATCCACCCAGTGAATCTAACTGCTTACATTATTGTATATCTCATTAATCTCCAATTAAAGCCAAAAGAAATTCACCATAGCTGCGTTCCCCCCCTACCATAATGCCTCTACCCACGCTAATGAACAACCAGAAGCACCTCTATTTCCATCCAATGCAATAGACGGTCGAGCCAGAGGCGCCGTTCACCGCCTACCACCTCTCAGCTCCCACCTTAGTGAATCATCGAAATCTCACCTACGCGATTTTCCCATTTTCAGGCGATTTCACCGCCGCTAACGTGCACCCTTGGCTCGACACCAGCGCCCATAAGCGACACCCACCGGTGTTCGAGGCAAGGCCGCTCGGTTTCACCCGAAGGGATTCCGGTGCAGTTCGGCCGGAAATGCGAAAAACCGCTCGCCTCGGTACAAATAAGGCTGCACGGACACCTACACGCGCGTTTCTCCCACACACAGACGTGGCGAACACACGCGCGTCCGTTTCCTCTCACGATCCGCGGATCCATGAATGGTTCGTGGGCTATCAATGGGCTTACGCGCGTCTACCCACACACGCTTCACTCGGTCACGTGCACGCGGAACGCTCGCGTCGCTCTCACGCGATTATCGTCCGAATCGTCGCGGCTCTTTTTTTCTCTCTTTCTTCTTTCTCACGAGAAAGGTCGCGGGGCTCCCTCCGCGAGCTTTTCCACGAGATCCTGCACGGCCTGAGAAATGTACCGAGTGGAAAATGCGCGTGGCATTTGCGGAATTGCCCAAGAGGTGGGATTTCTATGGTGAGGAAACGAAGACTAGACTGGTTTCTTAATGAGTGTGTAATTGGCAGATCACGTACGAGAGATCATCTAGTTGCTGGGTGTGCTGGTTGTGGAGCAAGGTTTTCGGTTGGATGAGAGAAGTACAGATTTTGTATAGTCGGTGGAAACGATACAGCGAGGTCTTAAATTAATATTTAAAATTTCTAATTGTAATCTTTCATTGAATCTATACAGTATTAAGCAAGTGCTTGAATTAACCGTAGAGCGGTCTTCGGGTCTTTTTTGACCCACCGCCTTTTTCTATTTTCAGTCATTTTTGCTTAACGTTATTTTAAACGTTTATCGTCTAGGTTCGTATGTCGCGTTGGAAACAAGAATCATTACACACAAGGTCTTAGGCCCTTTTACACCCAAAGGTCTTAAGTGTGCAGTCAAAACGAAGAACGCAGTAGGGTTAATATTTCAAATTTCTGATTGCGATCTTTCGTTGCTTTCTGTTTAACAGCAATTGCCTTCTTGGTAAAAATGAAACTGCAGGTATTGAGGATTAAACATGGAAGAAAGGAAGAATGATTTGTCGAAGGAGCCTGAAGGAGACACGACTTCGTTATCTCTCTCAAACTGTTATTTCGGTGCTTCGATTTCACGACCTCGCTGTATCGCTTCCACCAACTGTACCTTTGATTCGCTTCATATTACTGAACCTGATCGGAAGCTGTTAGTTTTACTAGTAAACCAAACAAAAACTAATCTCTTATTCTCTTGATGAACGGAGATACCGTTTCTCACACTGTTTATGTGAGTAAGGTGATAACGCACCCCTGTTAGATGAGGTCATCGGTGCCTCGTGTCACCGGCTCTGCGTGCCCGGTAGAGTCAGTCCTCTCAAGACATTAATAACAGAAGGAAGTCACTTCCGATGCGTAGAGGAATAAAATATCCAAGTATTAAAAGCTGAAGCAGTTTATTTAAAACCCATTTTCCCAACAGAAGCTTCCCGACAGGACTGGTGTATATTCATCAGGAAAAATAGGGGGTTAATGTACGAAGTTTGACACAGACTCTTGTGACATTGCTCTATGTCTAAAAAATGTGGATTGGTCGGTGGGCTCCTGAGGAATAAATCACACGTACCCATAATACCCCAACGAAAACACAACAAAATTAAGGGCGAAGAAGAAAAAAATCTCGACCTTTAATCCGTTGCCTTACGTATTATATAAAATTTATAATTGTCACACCGAAATTGCGAATAAATTACAGATAAAATGCAAATTTATTTTCATCAAAATTCTTCGTGGTCGTGTCTCGGCCATAATCTGGAGTGTGACACGTGGTTACAAGGCAAAGGGGTTAAAGAAAATTCTAGGCAAAGTTTATTCGAATACGCACATTCTGACTATCTCTGGATTGGTTGGACTAGCTCATTCTTGTCGAGGAGATAGGAAGTATCGAATAGTAATCGTACGCGTGATTTCATTCACGTTGGTTAATTGAAACGGAGCGGGGAATGATTGACAAAGCGGTCGTCGGGGTGTCGTTAAAGTCGGTCGAGATAATTGAATAAAAAACGTGGAATCGAATGGAGATTTGATTTGCCGCGTTTTAACGGTGATATATGGGAGGGACGAGGCTGTGGAAAACTGTTATTAAACTCGTTCCTTATCGCGGACTGGAGCGCGAACCGGTTAGTCATTAACGATACTCGCGCTGTATCGGGCCCGAGCTATCTCGCGTGTATCTAAATGTGTTATTAGAAACTCGCGACGCGCACCTCCGCGACGCCGCCAGCCACGAAAACCGGACGGGAAAATCGTTTTAAAAGTGTAGGCTACCAGGAGGAAACGTTTACGCTATTGTTTCCTCTGGACGTCGCTAACCGGTTGAATATCGCGACAAGTATCCGTGATCGCTAAGCGGAACTTTCGTTCGCGATTCTGTTCGAATTCGAACTCAAATTCGAGCTTTGAAGTATTTAAATTTGGCTTCAAATTTTAATTCTTGAATATTTAAATTTCAAACTTGCAAATTCAAAGGGAGCGCGGTAAATTTGAATTTCTGAATATTGAAGTCTGAAATTTTAAACTTGGAGTTTTCAAATATTTGAATTTGAGCTTTCGAATATTTAAATTTGGTTTCAAATTTGTAAATTCAA
>NW_017100307.1:1609096-1612806 GCF_001263275.1 Habropoda laboriosa | reverse complement strand
TGTTAGTTTTACTCGTAAACCAAACAAATACTAATCTCTTATTCTCTTGATGAACGGAGATACCGTTTCTCACACTGTTTATGCGAGTAAGGTGATAACGCACCCCCTGTTAGATGAGGTCATCGGTGCCTCGTGTCACCGGCTCTGCGTGCCCGGTAGAGTCAGTCCTCTCAAGACATCAATAACAGAAGGAAGTCACTTCCGATGCGTAGAGGAATAAAATATCCAAGTATTAAAAGCTGAAGCAGTTTATTTAAAACCCATTTTCCCAACAGAAGCTTTCCGACAGGACTGGTGTATATTCATCAGGAAAAATAGGGGGTTAATGTACGAAGCTTGACACAGACTCTTGTGACATTGCTCTATGTCTAAAAAATGTGGATTGGTCGGTGGGCTCCTGAGGAATAAATCTCACGTACCTATAATACCCCAACGAAAACACAACAAAATTAAGGGTGAAGAAGAAAAAAATCTCGACCTTTAATCCGTTGCCTTACGTATTATATAAAATTTATAATTGTCACACCGAAATTGCGAATAAATTACAGATAAAATGCAAATTTATTTTCATCAAAATTCTTCGTGGTCGTGTCTCGGCCATAATCTGGAGTGTGACACGTGGTTACAAGGCAAAGGGGTTAAAGAAAATTCTAGGCAAAGTTTATTCGAATACGCACATTCTGACTATCTCTGGATTGGTTGGACTAGCTCATTCTTGTCGAGGAGATAGGAAGTATCGAATAGTAATCGTACGCGTGATTTCATTCACGTTGGTTAATTGAAACGGAGCGGGGAATGATTGACAAAGCGGTCGTCGGGGTGTCGTTAAAGTCGGTCGAGATAATTGAATAAAAAACGTGGAATCGAATGGAGATTTGATTTGCCGCGTTTTAACGGTGATATATGGGAGGGACGAGGCTGTGGAAAACTGTTATTAAACTCGTTCCTTATCGCGGACTGGAGCGCGAACCGGTTAGTCATTAACGATACTCGCGCTGTATCGGGCCCGAGCTATCTCGCGTGTATCTAAATGTGTTATTAGAAACTCGCGACGCGCACCTCCGCGACGCCGCCAGCCACGAAAACCGGACGGGAAAATCGTTTTAAAAGTGTAGGCTACCAGGAGGAAACGTTTACGCTATTGTTTCCTCTGGACGTCGCTAACCGGTTGAATATCGCGACAAGTATCCGTGATCGCTAAGCGGAACTTTCGTTCGCGATTCTGTTCGAATTCGAACTCAAATTCGAGCTTTGAAGTATTTAAATTTGGCTTCAAATTTTAATTCTTGAATATTTAAATTTCAAACTTGCAAATTCAAAGGGAGCGCGGTAAATTTGAATTTCTTTTGGCTTCAAATTTAAAAATTCAAAGGACGCGCGGTAAATTTGAATTTTTCAACATCGAAGTCTGAAATTTTAAACTTGGAGTTTTCAAATATTGGAATTTGGATCTTTAAACATTAAAAATTGAAAGGGAGCGCATTAGCCTGAATTCTCGAATATCGAAATTTGATTTTGAAAATTTCTAAATTCGAGTTCAAATTGCCGAAGAAGTTCTGCTACAAACGAAAAGAACTGGGCCACGTTATTCGCTATATTCGTCCCGATTCCAGCCGCTAAATATGCACGCGTCAATGAACCAGTTGAACTGGTCAGCCGGCGTTTTCATAAATTCCTCGCGGGAATCCAGCGCGAATTAAAGCCCGGCCGTGCTCGTGTAGCAGTGCGAAGTAGCTGCTCCCGAGGGAATTTATGGTTTCGACGTTTCTCACAGCGGTTACCGCAGACGCGGCTTCGCACCTGCGCGCGCGCTATGCGTGTACACGCGAGGAGAGGCTCCTCCGATGGAATCGCGAGAGCTATTTGCCGAGAACCAGACGTTCCACAGACTGAATAAGGCTATCTCGAAAAATCTTTCCTAGAACTCCTTTCTTAAATACCCTCCAATTCCATCTCATATCTAAATATTCCAAAAGTATCCCGCTAATTGCCTATTCAAATTCTATCCCAGAAATAAACTACTTTGCACGCTGATTCCACAAGTATCGTTTACACGACAATTAGTCCTATCTTGCTACACAAGATCCTTATCGAAACAGATCTATATACAGAAAAGTTCAAGGATCTGATTGAACAGCCTTACAACACACCGATGAACCTATTTTTGAAGGGTTGAAGCGTTGTTCGTGACCGTCTCGCGTTCAATTTTACCCACGACCCTGACATTTCCAGGACGATCGTCATCCGCGAAAAACCGTGGCCGTGTTCGAGGACGTTAGCTGGAAAAGGGTTAGGTTAGGATATTGAAACAAACCGCGATCAACGGAAACCATCGTCGTCTGGCCAGGCCAAGTTGAAACAGTCGGATACCAGCGGAACGTTTCGGGACATTGTCTCTGATGGTTCAAATGCAGCTTGGCCCTCCCGACGCGACGAATGGACCGGTTTAGAGACACACGAACGGCTTTTTGTCGCGCCGCGTTACGAATGGTATTTTCCGCACCTCTACCAGAACCCTCTGCTACCTCTCTGTTTGTTTATTCGCAATAACGGTTTTGGCCCGGGGTTTCGTGGCTTTTCGGGGATCGCTGGATATAGGGTGGAATTCGGAGACGGTAATTCAACGAAAGTCGAGTTTTAATCCTGATATATGCGTGCTTTAGTTTTCGGCTAAGGAGCATCGTCGAGAAAAATGTGGAGTGGAACGTTCGTGAAGAGATACGGGGTAGAGAATTTTTTCTGGTTGCCTGAATTATGAAATTTCAGGGAAACGACGGTCCGAAATTTGAACTGGAAGTGATCCTAATTCGTTGAAAACGAAGATGGTGCATAGTCTTGCGAATTTTAAACGCGTTCTTCCCGAAGCGAGAAGGCTATAACTTCAGCGAAACTTCGTTAATTTTTATGAAATTTTGCATACACATTCTTAAATGCATTCTAAATTCTCGTTTGCTCTCGATTTCAACACTTTCTTTCGAAAGGAAGCGGAAGAAAACGTTTCTGTGTAGTATTCATACATGCCTCTATCATTAACAAAAGCAATTTTCCAAAAAGGGTTATTGTTAGTTCAAAATAAAATCCCCAAAGAAGCATTACTTTTCGGATAGACCAAGGTAGCCTAACATCTTACAATTAGTAGAAATTCCTAAATTTAAGTAAATTATGCATTTGTAACGTGCGCTACAGTAGATTTCCGAATTATAAGTTTCTCAAATTGATTTCTCACTTGTTAAATTTCAAAATCATCGGGCTAAACTAAGTTGTGCATTTGGAACGTACGCCAGAGTACATTTCCGAATTATAAATTTCTCAAATTTATCCGTTACTTAAATTTCAAAATGGTTCAGATAAATTAAGCAAGTTGTGCATTTGTAACGTACGTTACAGTAGATTTCCGAATTATAAGTTTCTCAAATTGATTTCTCACTTGTGAAATTTCAAAATCATCGGGCTAAACTAAGTTGTGCATTTGGAACGTACGCCAGAGTACATTTCCGAATTATAAATTTCTCAAATTTATTTCTTACTTAAATTTCAAAACGTTCAGATAAATTAAGTACGTTGCGCATTTGCAACGCACGCCGGTGCAGATTTCGGAACTATAGAACGGGGCAGAAAGTAGAAAATAGCGAGAGAAATACCGGAGGATACACCGACCGCGTCTCGCGGCGTCGCAATAATTCAACAATGGCCGCGGAGAGGCTCGGGTG
>NW_017100307.1:1581150-1609086 GCF_001263275.1 Habropoda laboriosa | reverse complement strand
CAGCGAGCCGTTTAGCCGTATTTCGTGTCTTTCGCGATTAACCGTACACGTGTCGTCGCCTCGTGAAATGGCAATTACTCAAACGGCAGTACAGGTGTGCACGCACGTAAGTGAACGCAGAAGTCTCCACGGGGTAATTAACCCATTTGCATCCACGAACGTTCTAGCGCAAGCATTAAACTGTCCATTATCACCAGCGGCCGTGTGCACCGCGATAAATGGATCGGGACACGTTGCGTCATCGAATCGATCCTCGCGCGAAATCCATTTCCCAAATTCCCTCTCTCTGTGCCTACCGAGAAAGAAATTACATTTCCTTCGCTAAAATAGACGTTCACCTTTTAAAATATTCACTCTCGATGACGTACTTGTCGTTGAAATAGTGCTAGTTCCTTCGTCTATTTACGGAATAACATATCCTTCCATTTCAAGTATAACGAGCAACTCCAAGCACGATATTTCTTATTCCTATTTTAATCACAGAAAGGCGAGTTAATCCTCCGTATACCGTGCCGGAGACGCAGGTTTCGCAGTCGTCTCGCGAGCGATAACGCACATGACGTGAGATTCCCAATCAGAAGACGATCGCCTGCTTCCTATAGACCCAGCGAAAAGATAGTAAACGACAATTCAGTCTTTTGCACTCGTTTATATTCTTTTCTTGCCTATATTGTAGAATAAATATCCTTTTTCTATAATTCACCATTTTTATTCTTTCGTACGCGTGCAATAAAAATCCGAATGTAACCCAAAACCGATTCAGTAGTATCCGTGAGAAAGGAGCGCGGGGAGGAGAGCGAGGAGATCGTAAATATGATTCGTAACATATCGGTGTGAGTCAGAAGTGACTCCGGCATAGGACTCCGCGGTTCGGGACTCCGAGGGTTAATTAAACATGTAAGGGGTTTCAGTTCAAATAGTGTTTCGTCCGATAATTTAAAAAAAAAACTATATTTACTCCATCGTTGACTAGTGCTCCTAACGCGTCCTTATATGCCGGCTTTGACGCCCCTGGGTCTTTCCTGACCCAGCCCTTAGCGCGAGGGGGAGTCAGGCCGAGAGTCCCTACCTTCACTCAACCATATTCTTACAAACAAAATTAACTCATCGTGAGAAAATGATATTTTTGCAACAGTTTTGGTATTGCAAGAGACTGAATATCTTTGAATTCCAATTCTCGTGAAATAAAGAAACCACGTTAACCCTCCCGTTATCAATGCTTGCGCCCCACTGGAGTAGAGCAAAGATTGATTGCAAGCTCGATGATCGATGGATAAATAACAAATTCTCAAGAAAAGTAATCCAGTCACAAAAGGTCTAAATACTTTCTACGCTTCGTCCGCCGCAAGATTTCTAGACCCCACACATTCCCAGAACGTCGTCGATTTTTCTCTCACTGCCCCGAAGTGTGCCACTTGCGCTCTCTTCTTTGAGAAAATCGAGCGGGCCGATCTGTCATGAGACGGCGCGGTCCACCGTAAAACCGTGTCGGCGCTGCTAGCTAGTCAACGCGGAACCACGGGTCGTCGTAAAACTGCGAAACAAACACGCCTCGCTAAGGAACGAGAGATGGATCGTGCACCGCAGACCTCTCCGATATCTTCCCTCCCACTGGATCGACTTTATTCTCTTAATAAAAACGAAGGTCCTCCTGTACTTAGGGGCGCGGTGTTACGGGGGTTGGGTAATATACTCGCTGATGGAGCCTCCGAAACCCCCTACCTTCCGGTCCCGCTTTACGTTCGATCGGTGTTTGCCTTCTTTCCTCTCGGTGAATTATCGTGTTTACCGGTATACCTGTTTACCTCGGCCGTTCGTTGTAGCAACGCGCTATCTTGGGATTGTAGCTGTGCAATCGACGATTGAAATTTGGAAAAGAGTTCCGGGGAGAGAGGAAACAGCGATTACTAAATAGCCGAGGCGGCGGTGTTCGATACATTTCGGATATTGTATTTTCTCGACAGTTCGAACAGTCTGAAGAAACGAACGACGTGGGTTGGCGTTCGATTGAAAATCGATCCCAATTTTCCTCGACGCAGGGGGTGGTCATGCACGGTCCTGGTTTTCCCCTGGAAGTAAACATCTGTAACCCATATGCGAGGGAAGAACGCGCTATTTTCGTCCAATTTTCTTACACTCCATCCGGAAATACTTGGTAACTCTGTTTTCGAAATTTCACCAAATCTTTTCGCCCGTAAATTTGCACGTTTCGTTGATACATCGACACAAAGAGCGAAACAATCTCGTAGCCGAGCATTGTTTCAGGTTGTTTCGTACCCATGGAGGGAACAATACGTGGACGAAACAATAACAGCATTTGCGATGCGATTAACGAAAATTCTTGCGCGGTGAACACTTGCTGTTTTTAAGCGAACGATCGGTATAACGCTTATTACTTAATAAAATCACGCGAGCTGTAGTTAAACGGGGAGGGGGTTAATTTCGATCCGGCCGCGGACAATCGTGCGTCGAAATCCTTGCTAACGCGGCGCGACGATAAAATAATACCGGGCATTCGAAGCCGCCTATTAATTCGCTTTGAAGCGAAACGAACCGTGAGCTTTTCTTCGACACACGATTTTGCCACCGTTCGAAATCGCTCGATCTCTTTCTGTCTGTATACGTGCAGTGGAAATCCTGCGTGGAAAAATATAAATACAAAGCAGGAAAAGAAGAGAACGGCCTTTAGCGATTGGTTTTTAAAAGAGAAACCTGCACCACGTGTTTCTATGTACACACGGATGGTTTATATTCGAAGCGTTAGAGGCCAGTTGTAAGTTCAAGTTTTGATTGAAGTGGATGGAATAAATACACGAGGAAGCGCGGAAATAGCCGCGGCGGAACCTTGCGCGTTTAAACGTATCGACTTGACGAGGCTTATTCCAGGACAGCATTGATCACTGCTGAAATAGAAACGCTACGCGACAACTTCTATTTCCGTGCCTTATCGAAATCAAGGTGAGAATAATAGAGGAGCGGTGGCACACAATTTCTACGCTCTATAGAAATTCGCCCGAAAATAACATCCAACCTCTTTACCACCGCTATTTCTAGCACAGGTTTCTAATAATAATTCCGACGTTTAAACCTTCCAGGAAATTTTCGAGAAAATTAAACAAACGAAGTTAGAAGAGTCGATGTGAATTAGCGAAGTTTCGCTGGAAAAACGAAATTGAAGGGTCAATTCGAGGATGTCCGAGTTGTTGCTTCCGGTGATACATTTCCAAGCCAGATGCCCACCAAGGTGTTTCAAAGAAGACCTTGAGAACGCATATTTCCTCGAAAACAGCTACACCGAGTTACGCTTGAATTCCCTCGCTAGGTGAAACGCGACAAAGGCGGTATTCAATTTGCGAAAGGAAGCAGCCGTTTCGAATCGAAATGGCGGAGAGTACACGCGTCATCTGCAGCGACGGCGGCGGCGGCGGGAACGGAAGGCCTGGCTTCGAGATTCACCCGTAAATTATCGACAAGCATCGCGCCCGATACAATCGTTCGATTCCCATATGGCGCGACACTATGCCAAGGGGTCAAGCCCGCCGGTAACTTTCCAATTTTCATGCAGTCCGCCCCGACATTCGCTGCTATCCAACCATCTATCCTCGCGCCGCTCGTCGTGTTCAATTCTCCTTACCTAACGTTTCTACGGGAAGACTCCCTGCCCTCGAGGATTCGTCATCCGAGCGGAGGAGAAAGAAATTTGCGAGATAAGAGGGAGGAAATAAATGTAGACACGAAGTAGAATGTTTTGTCGTTGTTACGTTTCTGATGAATTACCGTTCTCGGGGGAAAGTATGGGAATTGATAAATTTACGATAGCAATTCGGATGTAGTTCTCGAATGTTAGCCAGGCATTCCTAAATAGTGCAATCGAGTATGAACCAGATCGTGCCACTTGAAAACACACGAGTTCTAAGACTCGAGGGTTTAGCGCAGGCTATAGCGTAGAGCCTGCAATCGCGATGGAATTTCGTGCTTAATTATAATTTTGGGAGCTGGAGGTCGCTGTACATTTCTAAACGCATTTTAATTTTAGTTATGATATACGAAAGAAAATATGGGCTACCTTGAAAATTCGGGGAAAAAGCGACCTTGAGAGAGAAATATTCGGTGCAGCGTATATGTCTTTCTAAATATTGTACGGTGACTTATATAATCGGGGGAAAAAGCGACCTTGGGAGAGAAATATTCGGCGCAGCGTATATGTCCTTCTAAATATTGTCCGATGACCTAGAAAATTCGGGAAAAAAGCGACCTTGGGAAAGAAATATTCGGCACAGCGTATATGTCCTTCTAAATATTGTACGGTGACTTATAAAATCGGGGGAAAAAGCGACCTTGGGAGAGAAATATTCGGCGCAGCGTATATGTCCTTGTAAATATTGTCCGCTGACCTAGAAAATTCGAGAAAAAAGCGACCTTGGGAGAGAAATATTCGGTGCAGCGTATACGCCCTTCTAAATATTGTTCTATCATCGCAACCGAAGAAGATATTCATAAGAAATGGACCAGTGGCAAATTCGTGAATTTCAGTACCACGAAACTTCTTTTTAATCAAACGAAGAGGACTCCACAACTGCAGCGAGACGAAGCGCAGAGAACAAAGATGCAACCCTACGCAGAATCGGTGGATTTCGCGGGAGAGAATCTCCCTCTCTCTCCCCCTCTTGCTCTCTCTCTTTCTGACGAAAGGTGGAGCGATGCAGGGGAACGATAAACCGGCCGGTTGAATGCCGGCTACGGGGGCGGCACGACTGCCATTATTATCGTTTCTCGTTGCGGCGTCAGTGAATATGGCGGTAGGCCTGTGGCGGCCTGGCCTGTCCGCCGGCCACGAATGCACCCGGGGACCGGTGCACAATGCATCGCCGGGGACAAGATGCCGACTTCGAGATAGGCAAATGTAAGGTGCCGGTGCAACGAACCAAGGGACGCCGCGCCGCGCCGGCCCAATCGATTTTTGCGATAGAACGGAGACCGCGCGCAGAGAAATCGCGGAGAAATCGCGTAACATACACGCTCGAAGCGGAGAGAGGAGGAAGAGAACACGGCTACGATCGCTCCAACGCTCCGGCAATTAACCGAGCCAATTTTCGAGCGTTTCTCCGACGCGGACGTCGGGGAATGTGTTTCCAAGAGGAACGTGACGGGATATTTTTCCTAAGGTTCGAGGAGAAATTGATCCAATGTTTCGTCGAGTGAGGCTAGCCCTCTATTAGCCGTGATTTGCAAAATTTGAGATTCGATCGAAAGAAGTTTGTCAGCTTGTACTAACTTTCCAAGGGAAAGGCAAGACCAACTTAGGGCTAACTTATATAATACAATCTTTTCCCTTTTAAGTACCTCGGTTTAAAGGGGCCAATTGCAAGAAGGCTGGTTGCAGCATGCGATTTGTAGGTTCAAGAAACTTTTGAAACGTATCTCTTTCTTCAAGAGCGCATTACTGGTAGCCTTTGAAAATAGTCTCTGACCTCGGTTAAAATAAAATATTACTTTCTTCTCTAAATAGCCGCTAGTCGCCAACAGTTGTCCGCAACGTTATGTAGGAAATAATAGGAAGGAAAGAACGGTAAGGATGCTCGACAAGCAACAGCTAATTATCCCAGCTCATCGGGCTTAAAATAGCTCGAAAACGACATTCAACGCGGAGTACCATAGAGCTCGTAAAAAGCTCGTTACAACGGACGTAGGCAGAGTTGATTAGCTACTCTAAAATGGCCAAAGGCTGACGGTTAAGGCGTAACCGGTGTGGGTGGGGATAAACGCGGTCGTCGATGTTTACAACGGCGACGGAACGTATTCGCGAACGATCCCATCTGAACGTGGGAGAAGCATCCTGGCCCCGCTTAGGTGAAACGTACCCCGGCCTGGCGACAGCAACTTTTACATCTACATTTTCCCTACCGGTTTTTCCCGCGAAAATGTCACGAACGATGGAAGCGGCGCGACGCAGACAGTTGCGAACCGAGTGGGAGGTATATATAGAAAGAGCGAAACGGATCGCCGCGACAATGCCACCGGAAATTGACGTTTCCATTGCATAATGGCGAACTTCCGCTTCCTCGCGAGGAATGACTCCGTCCGGCTTGTCACTTTTATAATGGCCTTTAAAAACATGAATGGAGCCGGAGCCGCGCGAGTACGCGCGCGTTTGGGCGGACGTGGGCACTAACACACCGCGTGTCCCCTTAACATTTCGACGCTTTACCGAGCGACGACGCGTTGCGTACACAGACGCTCGTTCCTGTCGACGCCCCGAAGGAGGAACAGTGGGCGATCCGCTTCTACGTTCACCATTATTGCGCAATAAGGAGACACTCGGGAATCTGGGTTTTTCATTTCGAAACACTCCCTGACGCAACACACGCACACACCGAGTGTGTACTATGGTCAAGAATGGAGGGTTTCTATGTTTCGACGTGATAGTTAGCAGGAGTTGTGAATGGGAGATAGGCGAGGAAAATGTCACTCGAATCGATATGAATGTTTCATTCACAATGTTGCGTGGATACGTATGGTGTCGTAGAGTGAAGTCGAGGAAGCTTCGAGGGAAAGGGCACTGTGTCAAGTGTTCGACGGTCCTAATATCGAATCAGACTCGACAATGATACATTATAACTATTGAGAATAGATTATATTTTGAATTTTTCTCTCCTTAACGTAGGCCCAGGCCGGGCCATAAAAGCCACGGGGGTCCGCTGACCGTGGTTCCGATGCCGAGTATATAACAAGTGTTCTATCCGCATTTCAAGAGAGAATAGATTATATTTTGAATTTTTCTCTCCTTAACATAGGCCCAGGCCGGGCCATAAGAGCCACGGGGGTCCGCTGACCGTGGTTCCGATGCCGAGTATATAACAAGTGTTCTATCCGCATTTCAAGAAGTTGTGCGACAACCCCGAACCGAGTACCTGTTTTTCACTCGGGTTTTCGCCTCCGTTGTTTTGTATTACATTTATATCAATAAACGTTTCTTTTTTTCTCTGCAGTCGATTGAGCCAATCTTTATTCGCAAATTAAATATTATAATATTACAGCGAAACTTAATATTTTATAACTAATATTAGCCGTATTAGCCTAATATTAGCAGTAGCCAAATGAGTGCGAATTAACTGGACTATTTGGACCGCAAAGGGTTATCCCTTTGGCAGTCTAATAAAATTGTGAACTACAGTAAAAAACGCGTATCTTTTAATAGTTACGCCGTGTGTGATCATTTTTAAAAGACGGGATACATGCGTCGTAGTTGCGATAATATCTCGTCCCTCTCTAACTTTCTTCCTAAGAGTCTCTCTTAAGTTAGATATAATACTTGACGCTCTGCTCGAGTCTCACGCGAGATAAACTGTCGAAGGGTTAAGTGTTCGTGCGATAGTATCTTTTCACGCACCGTTGGTCTCCTACATGATAATTATTAGATATTCGATAAATATTTTTTAACGCTGGAACAAGCGGCCGGGTCAAAAACGACCCATTGCTAACTTTCCCAAAGAAAGTGAAATTCCATACTGTTAAATACCGCAGTTTGCAATTTTCACTCCATTTGCATCGATACGAATCCAAGTTCTCAAAAAATTCACTTTACGAAAATTCCTGATGGGTCACTTTTGACCCAGGCCAAAGAAACTTTCACACCTCCCGATAATTTTCGTACACAATTCCTGCTCGCCAATCTGGTCCAACTGTTTCCCCAACAGAAAAGCTTACTCCGCACTTTACGACAGGTGTGAAAAATAAGAAACTCGTTGTCCGTACGTTCGGCGAGTTCTTGGAACGACAGTTACGTGAAAAATTCACGTTTCAACCGTATATACGCACGCTGTTTGATATTCTACAAGTTATTCAGCCAGTTTCCCAAGAAACGGTGAATTTTTATTCAACACCGGTATAATGCAACGTGACGTAAATCATATTTCTTCCACATACGGCGCGAATCCAACGGCGGAAGAATGAAATATAAACACCTCGCCGGTGGTATAGAACCAGGACAGAACGGTGTCGTGGCCTCGTATGAACGAGTGCACGAAATTTTCGCGTGTCTACTCTATTCCTCGTTATCCACGTCGACGTGTCCGTGCATTCTTAATGCATCCGGATACCGGTACACGCGCGTATCTACCGGTCGACCCGAACCGTCCACCGGACCGAGACGCTTCGACGAGGACTTCCGCGTGGGCGATCGAGTGGAGCGCGTGGGAAACGCGGCGGGCTTTTCGAGGAAAGTCGAGGTCGAGCCCCTCGGGGGAAAAGTCCACGGGATTCTGGGTCAATCGAGACCCGTAGACGTTTTCTCCGCTGCTCTTCGCAAGTATTAGAACACCCATTATGTTCGTGTAGAATGTACTGTGCGATTTAAGGCGCGTTTTGAAGAGAATGGTAGTGTCGTATCTTGGGGGAAATGTGTATATTTGCGTTTTCTAATGACTGAGTGAGTTGAATGGTTTTGCGTTGAAGTTGTTGTGGCGACGAGGCTTGGTTTAGATTAAGCGAATGGAATTTACTAGGTTGCGGTAGATTTTAATAGGAACTGGTGGAATAGGGTAGATTTGAAGAGAATTCAGAAGATTTCATAGGTTTCCTTAATAGAATTCGGTAAAATTCAGTTGACTTCGGTAGATTTTGGAATAGGTTCCAAGAGATTTCAATAAATATTAGTGGAATGCAGTAGATTTTTAGAGAATTCAGAAGATTTCAGAAGAATTTGGTAAAATTCAGTTGGCTTCGGTAGATTTTGGAACGGGTTCCAAGAGATGTCAATAAATATTAGTGGAATGCAGTAGATTTTTAGAGAATTCAGAAGATTTCAGTAGAATTCGGTAAAATTCAGTTGGCTTCGGTAGATTTTGGAACGGGTTCCAAGAGATGTCAATAAATATTAGTGGAATGCAGTAGATTTTTAGAGAATTCAGAAGATTTCAGTAGAATTCGGTAAAATTCAGTTGGCTTCGGTAGATTTTGGAACGGGTTCCAAGAGATGTCAATAAATATTAGTGGAATGCAGTAGATTTTTAGAGAATTCAGAAGATTTCAGTAGAATTCGGTAAAATTCAGTTGGCTTCGGTAGATTTTGGAACGGGTTCCAAGAGATGTCAATAAATATTAGTGGAATGCAGTAGATTTTTAGAGAATTCAGAAGATTTCAGTAGAATTCGGTAAAATTCAGTTGGCTTCGGTAGATTTTGGAACGGGTTCCAAGAGATGTCAATAAATATTAGTGGAATGCAGTAGATTTTTAGAGAATTCAGAAGATTTCAGTAGAATTCGGTAAAATTCAGTTGGCTTCGGTAGATTTTGGAACGGGTTCCAAGAGATGTCAATAAATATTAGTGGAATGCAGTAGATTTTTAGAGAATTCAGAAGATTTCAGTAGAATTCGGTAAAATTCAGTTGGCTTCGGTAGATTTTGGAACGGGTTCCAAGAGATGTCAATAAATATTAGTGGAATGCAGTAGATTTTTAGAGAATTCAGAAGATTTCAGTAGAATTCGGTAAAATTCAGTTGACTTCGGTAGATTTTCTTAATTTTCAAAACATTTTAATAGGTACTAGTAGAATACGATAGAGTTTAATAGACATCAGCAGATTTCGCTAAGTTTCAGTAATCACTTTTGTGAATTAAATAATTTTATATTAAACTTGCGATGACAAAAAGGTCTGCTTCAGCTTCACTGAGTAAATTTCAGTAGATCTCAGTGTAGAATTCGGTAGACTTCAGTGAACTCTAGTAGATTTCCCTGAATTTCAAAAGATCTCAACAGATACTAGCAGAATGCACCAGGTTACGCTTCCTATTCAAAACTGCCCCAATAGACTCCCAAACACAAGTGCACGAGTACACACACGAGTCGGCGGGAAAAATTCGAGAGAAGTAAGTACCTACTTACGTTCTCTCGCAACCTTCCATCATGAAGATTCGAGATGAAAATCTCACTTTAGATGGTATTTCCACCAACTAAGATATTTTCACGATTTTATCGTACTCTTTATTGCCTTACAAGAATATCATATATATATATCGGTAGAGCGAATTAAAGAGCGGGTATAGGTAGAGATACGTGAGAATAAATATTGGCGAGCACAGGATTTCTTCTCGTGAGAACATTTCAGACAGAAAATCACGTAACAGAGAACAGTTTCTACGGAAGTTTCCGTTCTAACTGAGAAACGCGGAAAGCGTGCACCCCGCGTGAGAAGTCGCCATCTGTTTTTTCCGGGAGCGGCGTGTTTCGGGGAATTTCGTACGGTCCGTGTGAATGTTAGTGAAACGGTATACGTTATACCATCGTGGCTTCTCTCCTATCGCACGATCTAATAGATCCACTTGGGTAACATGCGGGCGAAGAGTCGAACAAACAACCCGCGACCCTTCGTGTATTCTCTCTCCTCCCTGTCGTCTCTCTCTACATACGTATATCTGTACATACTCGTGTAAAGGGCCCAGTAAAGCGGCAATTATTTTTCAGAGCAGCTCGATTTTCGGATAGGGTCAATTGTCAAACGGAACGAGATCCTGCCGAAATCCTCTCTGAACCGTTCGACAACGTGTTATTCGCGTAAACAGCACACGGGAACGCAAAGTGTCTCTACGCCATTTAACGATACCTGTGACGTGGTGGTTTGGAGTGCAGTGGGATCGTGTTGATGGCAGAATACTGTACCGCGTTAACCCTATTAACGCTCACATTTTTCTTTTCCACTTTTCATTACTTCCTAGGTGGACAGACGTAGCTTTCCCGGTAGTTACAGAAAGAAAATAATTTTAAGCGTTAAAGGGTTAAGGCTGCAAAACACCGGACTTCAATACGGTATTTTTTCCTTCTGGTACATTTAGATACGCGACACAATAAACTTCGAAACTCGAACGATCAACGAAAAATAGATTGGCAAATCTGAAATCCGTCTTTCGCACGGGTTTGCTAGTTCTATTGTAATATTAACTCGAGGAAGAAAATCGACAGCGATCTAAAAATGACCACTTTTCGTTTTTTCTCATTCGAGACGAGTCGGCCTGAGAAGGTTCCGCCGAAAATGCCGATGTGCACAGACGCACGTCGAGGAATGCGTCTCGAGCAAAAGAGAGTAGCGCGACGCGTGGGCTAAACGAGAGGCAGTTTAGGCGATTGGTTTGAGCGCGAAGCGGGCTAAATTGAGAGCGGGGCATCAGGAGACCGGGAGATTTCTTCCAGACTGGGTGGCGTGACGGTTGCCAGGGTGTCACCGAGCCAGCAGGCCATTCAGAGGCCGTCGTGCCGCCTCAAGTGATACACAAAAGCGGTTTTTTTTCAAGCTCGAGCCTCTCTTCTCGCCCTGTCTATCTCTCTCCGTTTGGTTTCGCCGTTTAACCGACGCGCACAACGCCTGGCTGCGAGATCGCGGAGAAATTGCCGGAGAAAGCGGCCGACGCTTTTTTTTCGCAAACCGCTCCGCGAGATCGCGCGTGTTGCGTAGGAAGACGGAACTGTCGATCGATGAATGGAACGGCTTCGAGGAACAATTAAATCTCCGATAGCTGGTTACGAGTGTTCTCTATGGGTTTTCCCGTCGAGCCACGTGAGAATGGTTACGCGATGTGGGAAGAGAGTTTGAAAGGCGCGAGAACGAAAAATTGCTGGAGCGCGAAACGGGTATGAAAGTTTCCCGTTTAGAGGTGAGGATCGGAGACTCGAGAGGAGGGTTGAAAGAATCTTTCTCAAAGAACGTAGTGAAATTATACGTATGAGACACTCAACACAATTAACTCCACTTTTCGACAAATTTGATAAATTTTATTTTAAGGAGCTAGTCACTTTGAGAAGACTTGAATAATTTAGTTCCCAAAACTGTTTACCAAAGGAAATCACGGATAGAATAGTAGAAATTTCCGATTGAAAGACGAGGACGAGAGACTCGAGAAAGACAAAGAGTTGAATAATTGGACGGACGAAACTGTTCAGCAAGGAAAGGAGGAAAACTCGAAGAGAACTCGAAAGTGTCCGAGATACCGGAAGCAGTGGTGAACTCGGTCCGAAAATAAATAAGAGTTCATCAGACGAGGCGAATCGTAAACGAGTTGCCGCGAAATCAGCCGAGAGGGTGGAAAAACAGCCTGGAATGCTGCTTAGCGAGGCAACGTAGGCGTCGTCCCGCGGCGACCACTTCTGCGCCTAACCCTCTCGGCGGCTCGTCCCTGATATTAAAGCGTGAAAACCGATACCGGTCCGGCCAGTCGCGAATTTACAATCGTGTGATCGCGCGGAACACGATCCACCGTATTTTCCCGCCAACCGACGCAACGAGGAATCTTTGCCGCGCAAGTACCTCGCAGGACACGATTTTTCACGGTATCGTAATTAGCTTCCCTTTTAGGAGCGGAGAAATTCTGCATAACGGTGGGTGGTTCGATAATTGGATAGGTTCGATTAACGATTGACCAATGACAATCGAGAGACTTAAATTTGAATTTAAATGGAAAATTAATCAAGAGACGTGATTTATTCGTACGGTTTTCTCGTTCGATACACCACTCAGCGGACATTCTAACAAAGTGTTCCCTCCGGAGCGTGCAAAGAGTACAGCTGCATTCCACAACGAATTGCAACATTCCTTACTGTACACACACTTAATCTTCCCGGCGAAAGAGGCGGAAAAAAGAGAAAGAAACGAGTGAATTTTCCCCCCGCCTGGCAATTACATTCCACCGAAATGCACAACGCAACAACACTCTCCTCTCCGCGATTCGAAAGGAGAATATTCTTCGGACACGCATTAACAGGGGAGAGGCAGAGAGAGTTGCTCGTGAGAATAACATCGAGACAAAAAGCGGCGCAATTTCGCAGAAAAACGACGAGAGGGAAGAACCGTAGTAATCGACTGCGGTAATTTATTTCCATGTTGCGGAAATTAAACCGCCGAAACACACAGACCAATCTCCCGTTGAAAAAACAAAAAGAAACGTTCCCACCTGCGATTATTCTCTCTATAACCTCCCTCCCGCGAGACAGCCTCTCGGAATTTTCGACCACGAAAACTTGCACGAGTATGTAAGTACACGGAGGAGCAGCAAACTCTCCGTTCGTTCTCCCTCCAAAACGGCTGGTTGTGAATGGAGCTTTATGAGAAGCCGGAGGAGAGCGCTGTGTGCGGTGCGACGCATTCCTGGCCGCATTCTCCTTCTTCTCTTTCTCTTCCCCTCTTTTTCGCCGTTTTTCTCTACTCGACTCGGACCCACCAACGACCCAATCCCTTTTCCCCGGCAGAGACGCGCGCGACGACCCAGGGGCCGCGGAAGGGTCGGTGGAGGAGGAAGAAGAGAGAGAGAGAGCGAGAGAGGGGGGAGTGAAGATAAAGGGAGAAAGGAAGAGGCGGCGAGGGCCCTGTCCGAAGGCAGCAATTTCTTTTTTTCAGCGACGCGGCGCGGATTCCTGGAACAGGCTGGTTCGCGCTGGACCCCACCGGGTTTCGGCAATGTTTCAATTAGGGATTCCACCGGTCGCTGAACGAAGATAGGGCGAGACGGAGGAGGAGGTGGAGGGGGGAGAGAGCGGGCTGGTTCTGTGAACAGGCCCTTAGAGGATCCACTCTCCGCCTTGAACCGTCCACCGAAGACGGTTAACCGACGCGAGTTCGAATTTAAAACCGATTCCGCCGAGATTCCGGACCCGGCTCCGTCGTTATGCTCCAGAGAGCGCCTCCATCCGAGGCCGCCGGGAATCTCTGGAATTCCCCGACGCGCGCGCCTATCTTCGCGTGTACGCTGCCTCGTTTCGGAGCATCTCGTCGCTCAGGAATTTCGCCGCTGATGAATCCTTTTACCGGGATGCAAATTTTCAGCGTTTGCGCTTCGCCCGTTCTAAACAATCGGGAAATTGTTGCTGGGAATTTTTTCTTCTTTCTATGCCTTCGTTCTTTGCTTTCTTAACTCTGCGTTGCAAGTTGGACAGGAATTTTCAGATACTCTTGGCAAACTTTTTCTCACTCGATTGATTTCTGCAATGTTAACTCTTTTTCTACACTGTCTGCTGGATACTTCGTCCTCGAGTGCACGTTTCAAGTGCTACGGTGGAAAATGAATCAACGCTGCAGTTCTGGGTAGGAAAACGTCAGAGCAGATACTTTTCTGACCTGACTTCCTTTCTCTCATTCTTGTCGTGTGAATCTCTAGTTTATTCAAAGGTTAATCCTTTAACCTACGGCAACGTGTCAGACTCGTGGCAGAGATTCTGGTCAAGATGTGACGAAAATAGTTACATTAGTAAGAAAAATTCATTTTAATCCTTAACTTCGTTTCAGTTCGGAAGGCTGAGGATTACTAAATGTAACCGATCTGTAACAGATTACCTTTCCTTATGTTACATTGTAACAACGTTTTATGATGCGACCCTAGGCGCGAAGAAAGCCAAGTTAGAATTAAGGTTTAATTAATATAAATTCTAAAGAACCCGTAACACAATAAGTTTATGAAGCCACCGGCCATCGGTTACCTTCTACGACGTTTTAAACTTAAGTAATATACTTCTTTATTTTCGGCTTAATGCCGTTTCTATTTTTTATTGTAATTTTGCATATCTTAGTAAGGTCAAGGCGCTTCATAAAGTTATTACCTGTTACGGTCGAGGGACGCGGAAATTCCCGGACGTCACCCGAGAGTCCCTTCGGTACCTGGCGATCCACGATGAATCGCGTAGGCGGTCACCTTGCTGGTGACTCTAGCAAAAATGGGGATCCAATATAAAGATAGCAACCCGTTCCGGGTCTATTTCCAGAATTTCTCAAGAACCAATCCGCGTTCCTCACCCCCGCCAAAAAATTGTATACAACATATAAATTAAGATAAACGGAAAAATTACAAGTTAATACACAAGTACACATTCAACTAAAAACACATTTCTCTGTAAAAATTGTAATACCGCGCTGCAACTACACTATTTATATTATTAAATTGAGTGAAAGGGTAACTGCAGTATATCTTGCATCAAACCCCCAAATATTCAAGCTGCTATTAATTTACCGCTTGAAGCGTATCGAGTATAGTTTAAAATAAAACACATAAATATTACGTGCGCGCTAAACACCTTACCTGATACAGTACTAAAACATTAAACGGCTGACGCTTCCATGCGTAGTCAGAAAAGAAATCGTAGGTTAAGGGGTTAAGAAAGACTTTAGTTTATTAACAATCCACTGTCAAAGTAACGACTCTAGTACGCTTCTGCAGTGTAACTTTTGAAAAGAAGGAAATATTTTCATTCCTTTTCGACTTTATTTGTTATTTACTAATTTATTTACATTCTCTCGAGCCGAAAAAATCCTTCCACCGTCGATACAATTACATCGACCGTCATCTTCGTATAAAGCCGTGCCCTGTACCACGTCGTCCACCTTCCATTTCCGGCGGAAACGAGTGGATCCTAGGCGGATCGCGGTCTTTGTCGCCGCGACCGGCAACAAGGCTCGCCTTGTTCCGCGGCTGTCAAGGTTTTTCGTGTCCAAACAGCGATCGTGTAAACAGGCTTCTTGGCTTGGTTGGTTCGGCCGGTGCCAGGCCTGTTTGCACGCTCGCCGGGCCCGAGGGCAGCAGCCGGTGCGCGCCGGTACACAAAGGTGTCGAGCAACCGATAGGGCCACCGCGAGATCAAAGCTCGTTACGAGACGGAGCCACAGCACGCAGAGAGAGAGAGAGAGATGAGGACGAGGAGTAGAGGGCTTCGATACAAGCCGAGGCCTCGCTGGCAGATTGTGTTCCAGCCGCGCGTATCTGGCTTGTCCAGTCCGGTGGCGGGCTCACGAAAGGCCCCGACAAGCGCAATCTTCCATCGTGCATTCACGCCTCCGAGGCTGGCCGGCCGCCTCTTCTCCGCCGGGACCTCTGCGCATTGTTTCCGGTCCCGCGCGGCCACCAGATCATTTCGCCGAGGAGAATATTGCCTGGGAATAATGTCGTTTTGCGTCCTACGTATGTAGATACATGGCTTAGTTGCACGTACAAACGAATCGCAGCTTGATAGCAGCAGATAAAAGTGGTCAAATTCAAATATTGTCGAAGAGAGAGAGAGTTCGGTATCGTAATAGAACGGTGGTACTTGCTGGTACGTTCTATGGGTATAACTGAGAAGAAAATGTCGTATAAATGTAGGTTGTTTGAAGCTTTATTAAAAAGTTATTGCAAAAATAGTCATCAAGTTTTAGTCAAGTTTATTTCCATTTTGTTAGAAATTTTGAATAAAGCTTCGAACGATCTACGTTCACCTCGAGCCACCCTGTACACTTCAATTTAGCTTCCGTAGAGTTGCCCGTACGAGAGTAGCGAAGTACTATTGTGAACGATGTAATTATTATTATTAAATGTACAACGTATCGATGACCCAGTTCAAGTGATTTCAAAGTACGTGGAAGTTAAATTAGCATCATTCGCTCCCAGTCGTTCCTTCAAGTACGTAATAACAGAAGCAAACAACGAGCTGCAATCTCTTGAAGATTTAATCAGCTTAATTATTCTCCCCCTGCCCCTCTCTGATTCCGTTTCAATGCTCATTCAGAGCCGAATCAGACATCGATAGGCGGCAGGATCGCAGCCTTTGACCCAGTGACAGCGTTGAATAATCCCACGTCCTCGAATCCCTGTGTGATCGAGCGACCAAGTGCGCCCAGCGTCGAGAGATGGCTACTCTCGTTTCCGTCGGATTACCAGCACGGTCCTCGACAGTTTCCATTAACGCGCGGATTTTCTGTTGTTGCTCGTTGCTCCAGATCGGAGCGAAACTGGCGAAAAATCGAGGGACAAACCGAGGGACAGGGGAGAGATAGGTAGATAGAGAGATGGAAGGAGAGAGATAGAGAGGGAGAGAGAGAGACGATTTCAGATGGGATTCAATTCAGATCGAAATCGCGGAGCGTTGATACAAGAGGGTCAGCGGGCTGCATCGGTTCGAATGGGCCATTATTTCGACGGGAATCGAGGGATCTTTCGGGCTTAGGGCCAGATGAACACCGATGCCACGATGATCCGAGGCTGCGGCTACGCTTACGTACGCGATAAGGATCAAGAATCCTGGCCACGAGACGAGCTTCTCACCGCGTTCCACCGAGCCTGACGAGCTCTTCAACAACTCCTACGCTGATCCACCGAGATTCTTCCTATTCCCCGCGTCGAATAACCTCCTTTCATCCTTCTCCGTGTGATCCAATTGAAACTTAGTTTCCTTACAATTATACCCCCGAAAAAAACCCCCAGGATATTTAATTAAACAAACACCATTCCTCCCCTTTAACCTCTCTGTCAGCCTTATCACGAGAGTCTCGCTCTTTGGGAGGTCGTAAATCTCGGAAGGACCGTTGGCGCGATTCTTCAAAGCGGCCGAGTGTCCTGGGCTATATAGGAGGGGATGAGGGTCGCATCGATAGTAGCCGGGCAATCCTAAAAGTCACTTTGCATGTAACGACTAGCAGAAAGTCCAGTCCAGGTCCCACACGATTTCCCTCTCTCTCTCTCTCTCTCTCTCTCTCTCTGTATATACATAAAGAAGACTGAACGTTGTATATCGCGTGTTTCACTGAATGGAGATGCGACCCTCCGATGCAGCAGGACGTCCTGAAAAGCTCCATGGCCAACCTGGACGAAGATGAAGAACGATAAGAGGCGGGTATCCGAAGAAATCCCGATTCGAGACAGCGATATCTCGGTCGATCGGTGACTGGTCACGTTTCACCCTGCCGGAGACAGAGACCTCGGACTCGTCCAGTCCGACGCCTGCCATACCGGATGGAAATTCGTCGAAATAACGGGGCGCTTCCTTTCTTCCCTCTTCCCACTCTAGCTCTCTCTCTTCCTCCTCCTCCCGGACGCCACTAGAAAACGTATTATCGAACAGCTTATCGGGTCTTCGAGGTAATCTGCATCGCGGTAGACTCTACTCGAGACGAATACAATGGAGATTGTTCGAAAGGTAGAAGTAGTTTGCGAGAGGAGACGCGCTTTAAACGTAGATAATAATAAATTCCGAATTTTCTTTTTCTCTCTTCTTCTTTTTCTAGACCTACTTTGTTTAATCCTCCTCGATGTTGCGCGCGCGCTATTTATGGAGTTATTGGGTCTCGGTGTATCGGGGAGGATATTGAATGGGATATTTCGGTGATACGAAGAAATCGGGAACGGTTGAGTTCAGAAGAGGGAAGAAATATCGTCCTCTGTGTTCTCCTACATCGAACAACGTACCAGAGTTCACACGTAGCGATAGAGACACAAAGGAATCTCGCGTCTGTTGTGGTATTTTTTCTAGAATTTAGACCTTAATTATCAAACGGGATTCCTTCTAACCTTTCCGCTTTCGATAACCTCGAAACGCTCGGATATGCACACGCAGGATTACACTTGGCGACTGGTAAATAAACGATAAACAAACTGTGTGTAGATACATCTATTTATTACAGAGGCGGGAATTTCCGGTTGGTCTAATCAGATAACGCGCTATTTTTCAACATTGAAACATCACTTCTTTTCGTGAAATATGTCGTTGTTTGAATTGAAACGCGGGGAACCTAACACGGTAATTACGAAGGAAAAATGGAAGTTTCTACCGGAGCAACGTTTTCACCGTAGAAACGTACGGTAGCCCGCTATCGTTTCCAGCTTATCGCGACACAGTTCTTACATACTGTTCCGTACTATTCAGCCAGCCCGAGGGAAAGCCAGTGAAAGACAGACTTCAGTTTCCACGGAACCGACCAGACTTATCGCGACGTCCACCGTGTTATCGGCCTCTCGCCTGACCTATTCGACGATTCGTAATATTTCGCGTCAATAATACTCCAGTAGAATATTCCGCCGCCGTTGAAAATCGTCCCTTTCCTTTGTTGAATATTCGTTTAATCGGTGAATTTGAATGTTTACCGGGGAGTGCGAGTATTTTCATATACAGGGTGATTCACCTAACTTGTAAACAGTGTTTAAAGCAAGAAGGGCATGTATAATTAGCTCCTTTCTGCATTGTTTACACAAAAAGTTTCGAAGGTCGCTTTTATTTTTTTTTTTTAACGGAACGCCATTTCATTAGCTGGAGGTTATTAACAAAGCCTACTACGTGACGTTAGAGTGGAGATATGAAGACGAATGTCACGACAACGAGATTTCTAGCTTTCGAGAAAGTTTGGAAATTTTAAAGAATTCTAGAAAATTAAAGGTTTTACGAGATTCCTAAATTTCCAAATTCCTAAATTTCTACATTCCTAAATTTCTAAATTCCCAAATTTCCAAATTCCCAAATATCCAAATTCCTAAATTTCTACATTCCTAAATTTCTAAATTCCCAAATTTCCAAATTCCTAAATATTTAAACTCCTAAATTTCTAACTTCCCAAATTTCCAAATTCCCAAATATCCAAATTCCTAAATTTCTACATTCCTAAATTTCTAAATTCCCAAATTTCCAAATTCCTAAATATCCAAATGCCCTAAATTTCCAAATTCCCAAATTTCCAAATTCCTAAATTTCCAAATTCCTCTAAATTCGTCAAAAACCTATTTCCATAACGTTGCACATTTCAATAAAAAATGAACTAAATCCCTCTCCGAGTATTCTCCCATATTTCACACACATATCCATCGAGAATTAAGTAGAATTAAGAGGTTACTTCAGATTACTCCGCCGACTTAAAAAAGAAAACAAAGCAAAGAGGTAACATTCCCGTGGTAAATTATAACTTGAATAATTATTAGCGCGACGGCCGGGGCCGTTCGAATTGCGTCGAAGCGACGATAAGGGCTCGCCCGGCGTCGCGGCGACGAACGCGACACGCTCGACGCCGGTATCTCGGAACGTTAATGTAACTTTGTGGCCCGCGCGCTACATAGTTTTCCTCGGGGAAAACGCGCATGTTTCCTATTATTTTCAGCTTATCGCGGCTGGGGCTCGTTCGTTGCGCGCACAGACCTACTCTGTCGTTTGACGTCCCGCGCGTAAATATTATCTTCTCCGTGTCCCAAGGAAGCTGCCCTCGAAACAGAGAGCTCGTCGTGACGCCCTCCTACCGAATCCCCGCAGTCTCACCGTGCTCCACATTTTTACACCGTCGCTTTCCTTTTTTCCCTTTCTCGCCGAGAGAACAAAGACACAGGACGTTCAGGTTCAGACTGACGCATCTGTTTAAGCGGGAGCTCGGGTTTTTAAAGTGTACACGGGGTGAATCGGAAGAACCAGAAGGCTGAAGCATTTAGTCGAACGTGCACACAATTTCTTTTTAATTTTTTGACAACCGTTGCTTTGAAATTTTCCAGCACTTTCCTGGAAATTTTCTGGTTTACGGACCTTGACATATTTTTTAGACTCCATTTTTCTGGGAATTTAAGATTTTGCGAGGAATTGACGTGCTTCAGAAAATTTTCAAAAATTTTCATATTCAGGTTGAAAGTAACAGTGGCTGCTTCAGAATTTTCCACGAATGCTCGATGTTTCAAAGGCTCCGCCGAATCGATATCCCTCTGAATTTTCAAAAACTATTTACATTCAATTCGAAAAGTAGCGAAAAGTGTATACAATTTTTTTTACACCGACTGCTTTAGAAATTCCCACAATTTCCCAGCGAATTTTCAACGTTCCGCTGACCTTGGCACATTTTCCAAAGGCTCCTCTCCCTCGCAATTTCCCAGCGAATTTTCCAAAAAACCAACACGTCGACGTTGCGTCGACGCCGTAAACGACCGCGGAATGATTTTCAGCTGTTTAGCGGGAATTGAAAAATCGCGTCTGGTTCGGCGAGGCGACAGCCGCGGCGCGTGTTCCAATTATCGGGAAGATAGGGGCGTTCGTTTCGTCGAACGAGGCCGGGGAAAATCGATTCGTAGAATCGCGTCGTACCATCTATTTCTGCGCGCTATTTTTCCGCAACGCGTTCGGTCCGCGGGGAACTTGGACTTTCGCGCCGACTACCGCAAAGCGGATCGTACCGTTCTCGTTTCAGCCGATTATGCAACGTTTGTTTACCACGCCACGAGGCATCAACTGGTCGCGTGCGATCCGATTGGATCGAAAATGGAAGAGGGAGGCGGCTCGCGAGCAAAATGAGAAACACGATCGCGGCCTTGATGTCGTCGTTGGAAAATTGAACTCCTCTGTCGTGGCGTTCTCTCTCCCGTCGCACGGGTCGCGGCTTCTTTGCTCCCCGGAGGTCTTCGTATTAATGATCGTTTGATTTCGACGACGTTGAACGAGGAAAGCGTGTTAAACTGCTGATCGACGGTGTGTGTTTAGAAAGAGTTACGTCGGAGAAGAATTCTGTTGATATATGTAGTTAAACACGCAGTCGCGTGTTAATGCACGCTTTGCTTGCAGTATTTGGCGTATCTATGGCGCGTTGTTTATTGTTTCCTCGGATTAGCGTGATTCTGAGATTTATTCTGCGTTTCACAAATTTTCTTCAGAGTTTTAAGTTAAATTTTATGAATTTTCCGACTTTTTTTCCATTTGCAATATGTATCACTCTAAATTCTCGAGAAACGAAGAACGTTTTCTTTTTTTTTGTGACCGAGTGTTTTAATGTTAATTACTGCTTTCTTCGATTACTGGGATTCTAAGATTCATTCCGCGTTTCGCACTTCTTCTTAAGTTAAATTTTCCAAAATCTGCCAGTTTTTTTATTTGCAATGCGAGTCACCAAAAATTCTCGAAAAACCAACAAAATTTTCTTCTGTGACCAAGTGTTTCAGCGTTGATTATCGTTTTCTTCGATTATTACGATTCTAAGATTCACTCTACGTTTCACAGATCTTCTCCCTTTCAAATTTTAAGTCAAACTTTCCGAATTTCCTCATTTTTTTTATTTGCAACTTGTATCGCTCTAAATTCTCGAGAAAGGAACAATATTTTACTCGTGGCCGAGTGTTTTAGTGTTAATTCCTGCTTTCTTCGATTATTACGATTCTAAGATTCATTCCAAATTTCACAGATCTCCTCCGTTTCAAATCTTAAATCAAATTTTCCACATTCCCTCGTTTTTCTCACTTGCAACACACTTCCCCCGAGACCCTCAAGGTGAACGAGCAATATTTTATTCACGCCAGGGTGTTCAAGCCTGAAAACGTGCAACTCTACAAAAACACAAGCATCCCTGAATTCTTCACGACATAAATACCCACCACAGTATAACAAAGAAAAAGAAAAAAGAAACCCATCATCCTCGGTCCAAAATATTCCAAATTAATCGTCTGAATGGGAACGATTATCTCGCGCAATATTTCCACTCTTTCTCCCAGAAGATTAAAGGAAACACACCAGCGGCGTTAACGCGGAAGCAGCGGGGCGCGGGCGAAAAAAGAAAAGCGGGGCTTAAATGGCAGTTTTCGTCGCCTTTCTTGCCAGGCCTTTGATCCACTGCGCCGCCAACAGATTTGTCCGCAACACAATAATAACAATTAGACGTGTTGCGAGCTCGTTACGCCACGGCACAGGAGATTAAGCTAAATCTCGGGTCCTCGCCGCTGGAGAAGGCAATATCGCGGGCAACTTGCTCCTCTCTTTCTCTCTCTCTCTCTCTCTTGTACCGCCACACAGGCCTCTCTTGCTCTCTCGTGGCCGCTCGTTACCTAAGCACTAACAAATGGCTCTTCCTTCCTTTCGGCCCAAGGCTGTTCCAGGTCGACAGCCATGTGTACATGGTGCGAAGCTGCAACGCGTGTTCTTCGTTTACACGGCCTGTACCCTCTTCTTCGGGGACAATGGTCGTTCAAAAACCGTGGAAACCCTCTGGCGGTGACTGGGGAATTTTTTTTCGGTAGTCGTGCACCGCATAAACGTGCGTAAAATGGAGAATTTTGCCCAGGATGTGCCGTCTTTTTTTCTCTTTTGGGATGAAAGATGCGCAGAACGGTGTAAGGGAGAAATTGAAACTCACAGTACGCGTGCACTTGGACGTATAGTCGGGGCCACGATATAGCGAGGTCGTAAAATCGGTTAGGCGTCAAAGTAAACATGTTTTAGCTGCCGGGACCCCGAAATTGACAGAGATACGAGCAGATAAGTACTTGAAACCATGGTCAGGATCGTACAAAGAATTCTTGTATCCAGCGAAAGTCAAACTGATTCTAATATATTTACTGAAAATTGAGTTCAGCTAGGACAATTAAGGGTGTTTTTCTTCTGAGAAAAGCCGCTTTTGGAAGTACGGTTACAAGTAAAGGTCTTATTGAGGTCTTTAACATCTTCATTTACCTGCTCGTGTTATATACAGATAGAAAATGCAAAAGGATTGTGTAGCTTTAATATTAACATATTTTCCATTTGTAAATGAAATACCATTTTCTACTTGAAGTACCAAATCATACGCTACCATTCGTTTATTGTTGGAACCCTCAAACAGACTGCAACACACGGCCTTGGGTGCCGCAAACATCAATCGATGCCGATTCTTGAGAGTTTAATTTACGACCTCGCTATATCGTGGCCCCAACTATATGTTAATGAGTACACGCTGGGAGTCGTTACAGCAGCGTGCTCGTCTTTCGGTACGCAAGTACTGATTAATCATACTTGCTATTTCGCTATCTGTGCCGAGTCACTGTAGCGGAAAGATAAAACAGCTGAGAATGTAACGATGACTACGGAGTGAACAATTCCTGCGCTATTAAGTCGTATAGTTCTTATCGGAATCTTTGCTGGATCTCGAGATCAACCGAATCGAGTCGACGAACGAAAGAATTTTTCTGTTCAGGATTAATTGGTCAATTTTCACCGCTACTTTTCTCGCGAATACACAGGGCAAAAGTATTACACAAACGCACAGAAGGCGATTCCTCGTACAAAAATAAATAATAAAAGATTCGTCCGAATTTTTGGTTTCGGGGACAGACAAATAGTTTTGATGGAAGAAATGGTAAAAAATGGTTGATTTGAAAGTTAATCAAAAAAATACAGAGAAAAACGTTTCTTCCGTCGCTGAAATTATTTAAATTACACCTGAAAATCGTCTGTCACACCGTAGCTAGAGAAGGTAAAAAAAATTTGGAATAAGCAAGATCCGAGATTGTAAAATGCAGGTTTGGAACGGAATCGGGCGAAAAATTTGCCGTCCGGGGCAGCTTGGCCGGACGTCGAATCAGTCAGCGACGTAGCAATTCACGAGCCCCAGCTTAATGCTTCCTTCGTTGTTGCCTCGTGCAGGCATACGCGTTGCTTATCGTCCACGACTTCCATCGAACTACTGCATCATGCAAATTGAGCAATTCCGAGCGTGCTTTATACGCCGATTATTCGCAGTAAACTTCCGTCGACGCTCCATAACGGCTACGCTTCGGGGGAAAAATGGTTCCCGTTCGAAAACACTGCAACACACTCGAACTGCCACCAGACATCTCTCCGCTACCCAGAACGATATTTCTGCGCGATGGAAAATCAAAACCACATCTGACTCTTTCTACAGTACCTTCGACATTCTTCGTCCGCAGATATTTATCCAACGACGATCGATTCTCCCTTTAACCCTTTGCGCTCCAAGCATTTCTCGATAAGATTAGCTGCGAAACTTTAAAAAAAAAACAAAAGGATTTTTAACACTTACAAATTTACTTATTTCCATTTCTCACCTTAGTTTGCATTATTTTCGTAATATTCAAGTTCTCCATGTCGCCATAACAGCGCCATTGGAGTGCAAAGGGTTGGTGGTTCTTCTTTCTCTTAAGTATTCGACGAATCGAATTGCTCGTCGATTAACGAGCCGAGAGGTAATTAGGGAAAAATTGCAGAGACATACGGAACCTGGTCAGGATATTCATGAACACGTAGATCTAATTGATTTATTTCTACGCGGTTCTTTGCGGATACCAGACCGTGTCTAATGGGGTGGACAAATTGGGCGGACGTAGCAAATGGGACGCGTGGAATATTCCAAACAGAAGATGTGCATACGAATCTCGTCGTGTGCGTCCCGACAGATACCGCTCCCTGTGGGGAAAACACAACGAAGGCATAACAAATCGTGCCATTTTCCCCCTTGCCGTGTTTCCTAAGCAAGCTTCCTACGTCGCGCCAATTTATGACGTTGAATTATTTTCCGCTGCGATTTGCCCGCGATAATCTGCTGGATCGGTAAACGTAAATTCCAGGTCCGTGTGCGGAAGGTTGTACGTTTCGATTAACCAAACAAACTTAGATCCGCGAGTGAAAACAGAGGGAGTGAGGGGGTATTAGGTTAGACATTTTTCCTAGTGTTCTCGCTCGTTATCCTCGGGAGCTCGCGGTGTTCGTAACAGCACACGCTCACGCTCGGCTGACAAAAAGCGTGCACCTAGCGAAATAAGCCGCGCGTATTACCGTGCCCGGCGATTCGTTACCTCTCTCAACATAAATACGGCATGAAGTATCGTGCCGCGGCTTACTCGCGAAAAAAAGGACCGCCGGTTAGTGCCATTTCGGTCGCGAAGAGAGAGAGAGTTTTCTCTGTGCACGAACGCTGTGATTGCGGTGAATTTTTGCTGGAGACCATTGCTGCGCGTGTCTTTCGCTGGTGTAATTCTGTTTTAGTCGTAGAGTCACTCGGAGGAATTACAGTCACTTTTGGAAATGTATCGCGTGGCATTTTTGGAAATTTCGGAACGAATTTCGGTCGGAAAGTACGGATTACGGTGGATGTTTGCGAGAGACCATTGCTGCGAGTATCTTTCGGTGGTGTAATTCATTTTTATTCGTATCGTGACTCGGGGGAATTATAACCACTTTTGGAAATATATCGTGCGGCATTTTGTGAAAATTGGCAAAAAATTTGTGTCCAAGTTATACTTAAAAAAATATGATATTCTCAGCTATGGTGACGCCATCTATAATCTTGTCGAAATTTCCTTTGCACAACGTTACTCCTTATGAAAAATCAAAGAGAATTCGTATTCAACATTTTTTTCTACGTCAATTCATTTTCGGGATATTCTAATTAATACTTCTCCAGCCCCAAGTTCAAATTGCGACATAATTTCACCCCCAAAAATATGAATATTAGCACCTGAAGAAACTACACATCTAATACACCTATCCCCCGATTTACACGGTACTTTATTTACACGGTTTTCAAAATAACGTCTTTTCATACTGTTAAAAGTAAAAATTTATGCTGCGCACACATTTGTACAGTCATTTTTTAGTACCGTTCGTTTGTTAACACTGGCATTAAACCAAAAAATGAACGGAATTTCCCCCTTTTTTGCAGACAAAAAGCATTCATTTGCTGCCGCCGCGGATCTTTCATTGGCGACCGGCTATTTTCGCCTTCGTCGATCGCTCGCTCGAAACTAAACCCTGACCCTGAATATTTTTTCTTTTTCATTTTACATTTAAAATAATGAATTTAATTAAATCACCGACTAAATTATGCGCATTTTCTTTTTTCCCCGATTTACACGGTTTTTCATACAAAAAGCCATGATTTCGATTTGCACGGTATTCTGAGGAACCGATCGTCCGTGTAAATCGGGGGACAGGTGTATCAGTTGGATAATCTCCCTTGTCATAGTAATTGCAGTTCTCGAGACGTACCGTCTCTTCCGCAGTCCCATAAACACCACGAAACCCGATTAATTAAAATTACGAAGCTTAATCTTCTCTCGTCGATCTTCCAGAGTACAGAATTTCGTGAGATCGAAGAAGCAACCGAGGCTCGCGTGAAGGAAGCTGGCCTGCGATAGCACGGGAAAGATGTCGAGTATGACGAGCAGCGAGTTAGGTGCACGGTGTTGGACTGACTAACGAGCCGGAAACCGGAAGCACCGAGCAAGAATCGCTATGGAATCGCGTTTAACGGACGGTCCCGAACTTGTCCAAGCGGTTCAACTTCCGTTCTCGCAACGCGAGACGCCTCCGTTCCTCCCCTCCTTCCACCGCGCCGCTCGCGCTTCTTCGACGCCTTCTTCAGGCTGCCTCTCCACGCCGCCGGAAACCGGAAGCCCGTGTATACGCATTCGCGATTACTGACCGCGCGTACGCTCCGCTAAATTAATACCTGTGCGCGGTCTCGTGCGCTTCTCCACCTCGGCAGATCCACCGTGTCCGCCATTTTGCATCCTCTCTCTCTTCGTTTTTTTCTCCGTTTTACTTAACACGCTCCGCTTAACGACCATGGCGTCCCTCTCTTACTTCCGATTCTCACTTGGTTAATTAATCCAGTTCCGTGGCGGTTCTTGCCAGAGTTTCCAGTCGTCGAATGGATATACCGGGTGGACCTTGAATTTTAGGCGTGCTTCGGTGTTTTTAACCCTTTCGTGACCAGTCGGAGACGAATTTCTCACTTGAGTACTCGAAGAAAAATTCAATATCTATTACGTAAATAATAAATTTTGGAAAGGAAGAATTTGGGTACTGAAGGAACCCTATATCTTTGTCGCCTATTTTTTAACGGATAAAAAGACAAATACAGAGAAAATTACAGGGTTATTTCGATTACATGCCGTACGTCATTATTTACCATTCAAAAATTAAAGATAACCTTGATAACTTTGGAAAACGTAACCTAGAAAAAATATGCTTAAATTAGTCTATAAGCGACTTTAAAGCAAAATGTTTGAAGGAAGAAGAATTTATTTTGGTTCAGTGCACAGCGAGATTTGGAGGTTATGTCGAGGGAAATAAAGGAACAAAAACGACGACGAAGATAACGGGATATCGATGAAAAGTGGAACGTGTTGGGCAATATGTTATTCAAATTTTGCTTATTCCAGGCTGTTTCGGGGATCGAGAGGAGTGACCTTGGCTTGAAAAGTTAGGTTATATTAAGCCACTTCTTGTAATGTTTACGCGTCGAGCTTGTTTACGACCTCGATGGAGCATGATCTTGAGTGATTCTTTGTTACGCCTTGGTTCCAACAAGAACTTCCAAGAAGAAGTATGTCACATCGGGCATACTGAATGCAATTTTTGTATCGAATAACAGCGCCGAGATATTCCACTTGAACGTTCTGCATACATTTATGCGAACTACGTGTTCACTGCT
>NW_017100307.1:1553803-1581053 GCF_001263275.1 Habropoda laboriosa | reverse complement strand
GTCGTTTCTTCTATCGTTCACAGACGTTTCTAATCGAATGAAAAATTTCAAGTGCTTCCCTAAAGTTCGTCAAAGTTTAAAACGAAGAAAATAAATCACGTTTCAGCTTCTCAAGACAGTTCGCGTCGAGGAATAAAATTTCAGGTACTCTACTATAATTCGTGAAAGGTCAAACAAAAAAACGGGAAATAAATTGGAGAGGAAGGAAGAACTGCGGCGATTTTTCCGCCATAAACTCCGTCGAGTCATGTTACGATTCGCTGTCGGTAATTAGACGTTCCGCGTGCTGTGCAATCAAACTGAAAGCAATTCCATGCTCCTATCAATTCTGCCCGCGAACCTTCAAAGAATCCGCGGTTACAGAAATGGCCGTTCAATTACTGGAATTTCGGTGTTTACGCTGTACCGGTCGCCGAGATAAATTCTCACCGGAGAAGAACCGCCATTCTCCACCGTAAATAACGCTTTAGGTTCTATATTAAGATCATGAATCTTCGCGGGGAACCGCGAACGCATTAATTGCATCGACCTCCGCGTACAAGATGCATCGTGCAAATGATTATTTGCATACGTGGCGCTCGATCCTTCTTCCAGAGGGAACAACCTATGCGGGTGAAAGATAGAGAGAGGAAGAAGAACGGGAAGATTGATTTATTGGCCTGAGACGGAGCCAGTGGCAATTGAAGAAGCCAGTGAACTAACAATAGGATAATCATGTGAACGAGGAATGGGACAGATGGTGATAATTATGCTTAGACGACCAGGGTAATGTGCTCGAGTTGCTCCGAATCGTGACTTCGATATTGCTCAGTTCGTCGAGAATAGCAAACTTTATCGAAACTCTTCGCGTTCAGATGATTCTTCCAAAAGAAGCTCGTTTGGGTTTCAATTTAAGGTAGAAAAGAAGAAAAAGTTTCTATCATACTCGATACGTATAGTCGATGAAAGAAATATAGGGAGAACGTGAATTAAGGCTGAATTTTCGAGTCCTTATCTTCTCAGAATTCTGTTGATTCACCTTTCAATTTAAAGTAGAAAAGAAGAAAAGGCTTCTATCATACTTGATACGTATAGTCGGTGGAAGAAATATAGCGAGAAGGTAAATTAAGGCTGACTTTTCGAGTCCTTATCTTCTCAGAATTCTGTTGATTCACGTTTCAATTTAAGGTAGAAAAGAAGAAAAGGCTTCTGTCATACTCGATACGTATAGTCGGTGGATCGTTTCTTCTATCGTTCACAGACGTTTCTAATCGAATGAAAAATTTCAAGTGCTTCCCTAAAGTTCGTCAAAGTTTAAAACGAAGAAAATAAATCACGTTTCAGCTTCTCAAGACAGTTCGCGTCGAGGAATAAAATTTCAGGTACTCTACTATAATTCGTGAAAGGTCAAACAAAAAAACGGGAAATAAATTGGAGAGGAAGGAAGAACTGCGGCGATTTTTCCGCCATAAACTCCGTCGAGTCATGTTACGATTCGCTGTCGGTAATTAGACGTTCCGCGTGCTGTGCAATCAAACTGAAAGCAATTCCATGCTCCTATCAATTCTGCCCGCGAACCTTCAAAGAATCCGCGGTTACAGAAATGGCCGTTCAATTACTGGAATTTCGGTGTTTACGCTGTACCGGTCGCCGAGATAAATTCTCACCGGAGAAGAACCGCCATTCTCCACCGTAAATAACGCTTTAGGTTCTATATTAAGATCATGAATCTTCGCGGGGAACCGCGAACGCATTAATTGCATCGACCTCCGCGTACAAGATGCATCGTGCAAATGATTATTTGCATACGTGGCGCTCGATCCTTCTTCCAGAGGGAACAACCTATGCGGGTGAAAGATAGAGAGAGGAAGAAGAACGGGAAGATTGATTTATTGGCCTGAGACGGAGCCAGTGGCAATTGAAGAAGCCAGTGAACTAACAATAGGATAATCATGTGAACGAGGAATGGGACAGATGGTGATAATTATGCTTAGACGACCAGGGTAATGTGCTCGAGTTGCTCCGAATCGTGTCTTCGATATTGCTCAGTTCGTCGAGAATAGCAAACTTTATCGAAACTCTTCGCGTTCAGATGATTCTTCCAAAAGAAGCTCGTTTGGGTTTTAATTTAAGGTAGAAAAGAAGAAAAAGTTTCTATCATACTCGATACGTATAGTCGGTGGAAGAAATATAGCGAAAAAGTAAATTAAGGCTGACTTTTCGAGTCCTTATCATCTCAGAATTCTGTTGATTCACGTTTCAATTTAAGGTAGAAAAGAAGAAAAGGCTTCCGTCATACTCGATACGTATAGTCGGTGGAAGAAATATAGCGAGAAGGTAAATTAAGGCTGACTTTTCGAGTCCTTATCTTCTCAGAATTCTGTTGATTCACGTTTCAATTTAAGGTAGAAAAGAAGAAAAGGCTTCTGTCATACTCGATACGTATAGTCGGTGGAAGAAATATAGCGAGAAGGTAAATTAAGGCTGACTTTTCGAGTCCTTATCTTCTCAGAATTCTGTTGATTCACGTTTCAATTTAAGGTAGAAAAGAAGAAAAGGCTTCTGTCATACTCGATACGTATAGTCGGTGGAAGAAATATAGCGAGAAGGTAAATTAAGGCTGACTTTTCGAGTCCTTATCTTCTCAGAATTCTGTTGATTCACGTTTCAATTTAAGGTAGAAAAGAAGAAAAGGCTTCTGTCATACTCGATACGTATAGTCGGTGGAAGAAATATAGCGAGAAGGTAAATTAAGGCTGACTTTTCGAGTCCTTATCTTCTCAGAATTCTGTTGATTCACGTTTCAATTTAAGGTAGAAAAGAAGAAAAGGCTTCTGTCATACTCGATACGTATAGTCGGTGGAAGAAATATAGCGAGAAGGTAAATTAAGGCTGACTTTTCGAGTCCTTATTTTCTCAGATTTCTGATTCACGTTTCAATTTAAGGTAGAAAAGAAGAAAAGGCTTCTATCATACTCGATACATATAGTCGGTGGAAGAAATATAGGGAGAACGTGAATTAAGGCTGACTTTTCGAGTCCTTATCATCTCAAGATTCTCTCAATACACAACCGATTTCACGACCCCGCTACATTCCTTCCATCGACTATACCTAAATATCTCGCAGCTCCCGCCGAGATTGCAGGTTGATGCTTGCGTAGCTGTTCGAAAAAATGAAGCTGGTATCGGGAGTCAGAGGATTTCTGGTCACGTAGCAGCCTCGCAAACACGAGCACTTCGAAAACAAACTGGCTCGATCCAAACAATGCCAGCTAAAAGATAATAATCTAGACGGGGTCAGGTTGTGCGGTTCAATCTGTGCGCTCCTCTTCCTAAGCAGTCGTACTCTTCTTCCGGATAGAAGCTTCTAAATACGTTTCACCGGTAACGTATTACCTGAACGTTCTCATTTTCTCTGATACTTCAACTATTGTATAACACAACGCAGTCTCTATTAGCATTAGCATTTCTTTGCCACTATACTTTGCGCGTAGATTTCCTAAGTTCATTCAGCGAACAATGTTATTATTCCACCTAGTTTCTTATCCAGTGGGTCATCAGGGTCCTCCCTCTCTCTCGTTCTCTTCATAGACGAGTTTATTTCATTCATGTCACTCTCCATTATGCTCCTTCTCTCTCTCCCTTCTATTCTCCCTAGTTGCACTCCGACATTACACACCGGGAATTTCAACGCTCTACCTACTTCAATTTCCATTGAATCGAATTTCTTTCACGTACGAGGACGCGACGCGAGCGTCGCTCGTAGGAAGAAGAGGTGACGTGATGGCAGAGAGCGCGGGAACTACTCGATCGTTTGCTCGTGATTGCGCGCGGTTTCGTCGCTTTCGACCGAAACGCTCTCTAAGCGAGAAAGAGAGAGAGAGAGAGAGAGAGAGACCCTTATCTCGAGCGACAACGTTTTGGGTCGCGATAGTCGATACACGTTCCACGATGCACACAAAAGGGTAAACTTGTTTGCCGTGTCGCAAGGTGCGTCTCTTGTACAGCTGGTTGGACGTGGGCAAGCCTGACGTGCGTCTCTCTGAAGATGATTAACCTGATGCAATGGCAAACAGGCCATCAAGCTCGATGAGTGCAGTTTTCGAACGATGGAGATGCTTGCTTGTTTTCGTAGACGCTTCGTGGATTGTTGGAGGGAGGCAATGGTCGTTGAAGTTTCATGGGTATTAAAATGAATGGGGAATGTACCGGGTGGCGTGGAACGAGAGATAGAAGCGTGCTGATGACGATTCTATTGTGCCGAAATTTTTTTTTTACTCTTTTGGACGAACTTTCTTTTTTCCAAATTCTTTGTCCTTTTTCCCATTATCAACCCTTTCATTACTATTGGCGCCTATAGGCGTTTTGAAATTTTCCCACACTTCCACCCTAATTTAATACTTCGTTTTATCCTTACGTCACTCACCCACGTTACGCGTTAAAATCTGCCGTAGCGAAAGGATTAAGAACCTTGCCTTCGTCCTCGAATACAAGAGCGAACAGCCCTGTTTTCTATGAATTTTCACTCGTATAGAAATTCTGCGCATCTACACCGAACACTGTAATCTGTTCACCCAACTTCGCTATAATTCAGAAATAAAGGGGAAATATGGAATGAAATTTTGGACCGACGTGAACGTTACATAATTCTTTTCAGAGATTATGATAATCCAGCGACGTTCTTTCGGGCGAAAACAAATATTGATTAAAAGCGCGAGTGCGAGTAGAACGAGTTTTTCTCCCTTTTCACGGGTTAAAGGAATGCAGCTCACGAACTCGTTAGCCGCAACGGTAAAGCTTCCGAGATTTTCGCGGGATCTGAAGGTCGAAAAATGCTAATCAGGAAGCGAGACCCCGAGGAAACTCGAATCAGGGTTAGTTTGCCGGTTGGAGGGGGTTAAATGAAACGTTGGCCACGCGCGCGCGGTTCAACGGTAATGAGATTCACCCAAGTTTCCACGGAATTCGTTCCTATCCCGGATTGTAATTTACAACTGTAAATCAGCGGGAATACCCCTCGCTCATTTAGCGAGTATGGATGCGATTAAGGGTTTCGTCTGCTTCGATGCTAACCTTAATTTCCACCGGTAAGTGTTCGAGTGTTACCTAGATACGATGTATCTTAAATTTCAAGACGAATGTGTGAATATAACACTCTACTGTCGAGGCGGAGTCTCGGAGACTCCGCTGATTCTATCTTCCTTGCTTTTTTTTTCTGTTCTATTTAGAACTCAGCGTTATTATATTAAAATGAAATTAATACAACCAAGCACTCTATTCTATGATGTTCATTATGTAAGAGTATGGTCGAGCGAGTGGTGGGACTCGCGCCGGTTTATGACCCGCAGACCGAGAGGTCTGCGGAGAAACCCAGTCCCAGCGCCTTGACACCCCGACGCACTAAGGGCTGGGCCAGGTAAGAAACCTCCAACCTGCGCCAGGGTTTCCCGGAGGCAAGAGAGGGGCGTCAAACTCGCGCTGGTTTATGACCTGCAGACCGAGAGGTCTGCGGAGAAACCCAGTCCCAGCGCCTTGACACCCCGACGCGCTAAGGGCTGGGCCAGGTAAGGACCTTGCTCCGTAGAAACCTCCAACCTGCGCCAGGGTTTCCCGGAGGCAAGAGAGGGGTGTCAAGGCCCTAAAGAAGCGTTGAATAAGGCTAAGCGGAATATATTAGAGAGATTCTTAGGAAACGTGTAGTTGGTGAAAACGGACCAAAAAGGAACGGGGTGTCAACGACGGACAGACAAATAAATCTAGTTTCAACATCTGTTTAAATAAATCCTGACAAGTATTATTTAGACCAGACAGCCCTTGCAATTAGGAAAATGTGTAATAGAGGTATGTTCCATGTTTATGTATAAACTAACTGGAATTTCAGGAGTTTCGCAGACTCCAGATCGGGGTTTACGTCCCAAAAACGGTGTCCCGAGAGTAGAAGGATAAAGGAGATACGAAAAACAGGAATTTCTTAACGACCGGGCGAAAGATGGAAATGTAAATGTTCTCCATGGGGGAAAGCAGATTTCCAATCGCACGATCACCAGGTAGACGACGGCTATGGTCAGACGGATGCATACTGGTGAATCCAATCGCCCCTTCGGCAAGAAATCCCCGGAATCCGGGTGGATACTCTCGATCGTGTCCATCGATCGGCATATTTGACCACGTGCCGCGTTGACATTTCGTGGCGTCGTAATCAGCGCGCATGACATTTGTCGCTGCGTACCTACGTACAGCTGGCGAAAGAAATACAGCGAGGTTGCGAAAGATGGTGCCTTTCATTCGAAAGAAAAGAAGATGAAACCTACACTCCTCTTTGACCCATTTGCATAATTAGCGTATATATAGGCGCATTCGTGTTGCTAGTAATCGCAGACTACTTCAATTTCGTGTTAAGGACGTATTTCTCATTTTTTCCAAGCGATGCAAACGGGTTAACGATTGTCGACGTCACTTGCCCTTTCAAACTTTGATTCAGTCCGAAAATTGTTCACACCTATCCTAGCTATCGATTGATCGCCTCGCAATATTTCTTCCATCGACTACACCTGCACAAAAAATTCCACCGTGCCCCCGTTCGTGAAATTTCAAATTAAACTTCAAACATCCCATGGAGTGAATTAATTCGAAAAATAACCCCTCGTAAATCTCCGGCAGCTCCCCTAATCAAATCCAGGGCCGGTGTGTAAAGCAGGAGAAGAAATCAATCTCAGGCTGTCGTTTAGCAAGCAAAACCCGAGAGGACAATGTCTGACAAGCACTGCGTCATTCCACTTTCGGCGGATCGACGTTGCAGCGGCACGCGCGGTTGCGTGGTGCGCGCGTCACGAAACATCCGTATTATTTAACGAGGCCGAGAGCGGGACAAGAATTGGGGCACAACACGCGGCCGTCGCGTTTTAATACACGGCGAAGATCAATTGTTTCCCCCTGCGGGGGAGGCGCGCGCGGGGGCGGCCGTGTTTCGAGGACCATCTCGTTGGTTCACGTTCGTTCCCTCCCGCCCTCCTCCACTGCGCCACCGCAGCCCCTCTCTTCCGGCTGATACTCTCTTGGCTGTATCAGTCGCCGCCACGTGGTGCCATTTTCACGGATGGTTCCCCTGAATTTGCATTTATCGCGTGTCGCCAGAGTCACGCACCGTTAATGCGTACACACTTGTCGCCGCTTCCTCCCTCCACGCCGCCCTTCGCAACTCGAGCCCTCACTCTGTCTCTTCCTCCTTGCCGCTTCCTGTTTCCACCGAGGGTCTTCTGTCTCTCTCTCTAGCTTTACGTCTCTCTCCGTCTCACTTCTCCTTGCAATAAAAGCTCGACATATTTATTAGAGCAGGGCCAACCGGGACATTCATAAATCTAGCGGCACGCGGGAAAAGAAGGAGACTGTCGCCGCTTGGGTGACGAGGAAAACGGAGATACGGGGGTCTTCGAGCAGGAAGCAGTAGGTATCTCTCCCCGAACACGCGAGCTCGTTTATTTTTCGTTGTCCTGTCCCCCGGGCGAAATGAACGCCCGAGGAATCCCGGCGTACCGACCGGGTTACCGGGCAAACAGAATTGGGGAGAAAGTAAAGACACTTGGGGACGGTGTCTTGACTTCTGTAGAAATGTGTCCTCGAGTAGCCAGGTTTATTCGCCTTCAATTTTCTCCCTCAGTTAAATCCTGTCTTCTCATTTCTTATCTTTCCTCAAACTTTTCACGCACAATTTCACATAGCTAATTAACGCTTTTTTCGCACCTTTCGTTTTATTCCATTCGAGGTAACCCTTTCTATTGGAAATGGGTTATGAAAAGAAATAGTCTTTTAACTTTGTGATATGCTATTTATTGACGGGCTCAAAGGAAACGTCTTTGCGCTATTGAATCTTCTAAAGGACTGTTTCTGGGCACCCGAAAGGAAAGTTGGGGTCCCCTTATACCCAGGAACTGTTTATGGCATCGCATTGTGCAGTGCGTGACTCGAAGCCTTAGTGCCTTTGTTTAAAATAACGCGGAGACATTTTTGTCCTCACTTGATTATTTCCATAGGGTGTTGTTAGAAATAATCCAACACTTTCCAATCCCGTGGCGACTGAGAAGCGAAATTAAACAATCAATCGAGACAAAGCACAGATCTATCGACCTCCATAAATTTCGTCACTACAGTGAAACAGAGAATACGTCCAGCATTTAAATAAAGTAGCACAGTTTATTTCTACGTTAATTTAAAAAAATTTCAATTATCATTTCCTATAGAAAAATCACCTCCGAGTGCAAATTCTGATCTCTTATCTTTCACCTACAATTTCCTACAGTTAATCAACTTTCTTATTCCAAGTATATTCATTCCCACGTGCGTGATACACGCCGCGAGACACCGAGCCAAGGTGCAGGAATCGTCGATAGCGATAATTTTGCATGTAGAACGCCGTGTGTACGCATGGTCCAATTAATTCACGCGTACGATCCATCTGTCCCCGAGGGATGCACATGTCCCCATTAAAACCGTCTCCTTCGTAGCTGCTCTGCAAGTTGAACCGTGGGAATGGTTGTTTTCGCTCGGCAGACGTTAACCACTACAGGCAACTGCCCTCGAAATCGACCCACGATTGAAAGATCCACGCAAGACGACGAAGCAGCAGCAGCAGCAGCCAACAAGTATGCTAGAGTTCAACGAGATTGCTTGACCCCGAGTCACAGTAGAGGCGGTCACATGCTCGTGAATCAGCGATCGGCGATCGAAATTAATTCCATTAGCAAAAGAGGGTGCGCGATGGCGCCAGGAAACAGATAGAGGCCAGAAGCGGATAAACGTTAGTGCCAGGACGTGCTAGGCAGAACGAACCACTCTCTCGCTCTCTTACTCTACACTGACCTCGCTGTTACTTCTTCTTCTTCATCTTCGTCTTCTTCTTGTAACTCTGTTCGGCCGCGATGCGTCCAGTCAAACCGAGTCGCGACACGAGCTAATGAATTGAGTGTTTGAGTGGCGTCCTAATGATGAAATCACGAGAAACATAACAACATCCTCCGTGGGTCTCCGCTGTGGCCCCTAAGTGACAATGATTTGCCTCGTGACTTCAGCCGTCTTCTTCGTTCGTCTTGATCCGTGGCCTGAACGGTCGCGCCACGTGATCTGCGCTCTCTATCTCTCGGACAAATTGTTTCTGGAGGACGCGAGAATTTTCTACCCCTTCCATCTTCCTTGCAGCAACGTTCGATACGATGCCGCTGCGACGACGGTTACTACGTTGTACGTGTACGTGTGCGCGTAGCGAGGAGAAACAGATATTCAACGAAGAGAAAGAAAGATGATAATTCGGGGGAATATTCGACGGGGGTTTCTTTGGATTATACCAGAGGACAGAGATGAAACGGACAAGTAGACGGTAAAGTTCGCAGGCGTCGTTTCCGTATTCCGGGGAGAGACGCGGAGTTGTCTCGCAGTCAAAGTACACCCGGCCGGTTTTGGCGGGCTTTGGGCCGCGACTCGCTCAAAGAAATTCAAATCGAGTTAAAATTAGCAAGGCAAAGCCACGTCGACCGGGGTGGAAGGAGTGGTCCCTTCTGATCTTCAATATTCCGCTCATAATATCGGTTTCCATTCGTCCAACGTCTACCTGATCGAGCTTTCTCACCAACTTTTCCGTGATATAGGGGTATGTTGGTTTCGGTGACGTCAATACAGCTGACGGTTTCGTTAGCGATCTTGGACGTTCCTTTCGCTGTAGTTCTTTCGGATTTCAGATTTTCTTTTCTGACTATGTATCGTTTGTTTTGTATCTCAGGAATTACTCTGAAAGTGACATATTTTTATGCGAAAGATCGTGGCTAAAATTGAAATTATGCTGCTTAAAGGGACAATGTTGCAATTCGAAATGGGGCTGATTTAACCCTTTTTGTAATGGTAAGCAATACACATGAACAATATTTTATTAGAGACACCGAGCAGTCAAACACTATTGCTAAATTGCAAATATGCCACATAAAATTACTTTTTTAAATCTTTTAGTAGCAATCAGAATACATTCCTATGAGCTAATTTTCTGACTCGAGTACTGTTTTCAGCACCCATTAACCCTTTCGCGACTAGCGCCGGTTATATCCGGCATCCACTAAGCGCGTCGCATTGGCCCGCGCCTCGACAACTCGAACTGAAGATTTCTTTTAAAATACAGAACAATTCCCTTTATCCGATACACCCTTAAGTCCTCTTAAGACACTCTTAATGTGTACGGTGTGCACAAATTTAAGTTAGTGGCGTACCGATGGCTAGTTCCGCCGTCGCGGAAGGGTTAAGACGATCCTTAACCATCGATTAAGTCTGTTGACGTAAAATTTGAAACCGATTCCCTGAAAAATTGACTTTTGTCAATTCTTTGTCAACTCTTCTGACTTTCCCAAACTACTTATTTCCCCCATAACACGCCCAAAGTACGAATAAATATTTTTCGTAGCAGTTAAGTAATGAAGAAACGAAAGCTGCTTCAAAATTTCCCCAAATTTTTTCGCGAAAATGAAAAAAAAAAATGCAACGGTTACAATTCTATCGAAAAATTATCGATTGGAAGCCCGTCCGGGGGTGAAAGCAGGAAAATAAAACCGGCTAAACGGCGTGACAGTAACACGTTTCGTCCCGCGACACAGGATAATCGGTCTCGTTCGTTTTTCGTTCAGCTGTTCGGGGAAACGAAAGGCCGTATCGGATTAATTGGCCGGCATGTTTACAGATTAATTGGCAATTTCATTCGAAAACGTGTTTACACGCAAGATGCTTGCGTAATGGTATCTTTGATTGCGATCGGCACTCTTCCTGTGCGCGTCGTTCCCCCGTATAACGAACACTGTTAGCGGCGCAATTTTCTGCGCGGCCAGAGGAAACTCACCGAAACGGCGCGTAATGCAAAGTTGTTAAGAGCTGCCTTCATATTTCCGGCTGTTTTCATCGCCGCTGTGCAACGTTCGCACTACCGAGCATCGCGAATCGAGCTCGCGTGCACTTCTACGATCTTCGTAGACCGTATCTCGCCCCTCTACAATGTAGTCTCTACGTTGTGCGAAGGAGTCGTCGTTAATTTACCACGGTTCTCGTTACGAATTCGCAAGCACGAAGGCATAAATTTGCAAATTTCTCGATAACGATCGATCGTCCGGGCATTCATTTCTGAATGAGTAGATAACCATCGACCTTCGGTGGTATTTTTTCAAACTTTTTTCCCTGTCGAATTATCGTGCGTGCAAATTATCATTGTGTTGCATTTCGCGTGATCTTTTCGAGTCGTCGTTAATTTACTACAGCTCTACGTTGCGAATTCGCAATTTTGAAGGTATAACTTTCAGAATTTCTCGATAAGGATGGACCTTCGGTGATATTTTTGCAAATTTTTGGAATCATCGGTAATTTGCCTCGGTTCTCCTAACGAATTCACAACTCAGAGGCCTAAATTTTCAAATTTCTCGATAACGGTCGATCGTCGAGGCATAAATTCCAGAATTTCGCGATAAGGATGGACCTTCGGTGATATTTTTGCAAATTTTTGGAATCATCGGTAATTTGCCTCGGTTCTCCTAACGAATTCACAACTCAGAGGCCTAAATTTTCAAATTTCTCGATAACGATCGATCGTCGAGGCATAATTTTAGAATTTCGCGATCTTCGGTGATATTTTCTCAAATTATTTTCCTTTCAAATTATTATGCGTGCACTCTGCATTTCGCGCGATCTTTCCGAGTCACCATTAATTTGCCTCGGTTCCCCCAACGAATTCACAACTCTAAACCCATAAATTTCCAAACTTCTCGATAACGATCAATCGTCGAGGCAGAAATTTCCAAATTTCTCGATAAGGATCGATCTTCGGTGATATTTTCCCAAATTTCTCGATAAGGATCGATCTTCGGTGATATTTTCCCAAATTTCCTCGAATCATCGTTAACTTACCTCGGTTTCCCAAACAAATTCACAGCCCTAAACCCACAAACTTCCAAATCTCTCGACGAAGATCGATCGTCGCCGCACAAATTCCCAAATTCCTCGATAACCATCGATCGTCAGCGACATTCCCATACTTTCTCATTCTAAATTGTTATATTCAATTAATTAAATCCGTCGAATTCGCCGCGAGCGATATTCAAACGAGCCAACACAGAACGCAAAAAGCAAAGGGTCACGAGTACTCACCAAGAGCCCACCCACCCTCGCTCCCCTGTTTCACCGTGTTCGAGAAACGTTTGTAACCAGTGGCGCGCATTAAAATTGATCAGAGTTGGATCGAGAGGGCCCCCGGTGAGTGGCCACGAGAGGTGAAGAGTACTACCCCGGGTTGGCAGGGAGAAGGAGTGAAAATCAATTTTAATCATTGTAATGCGCGGCGGGCAGAGTCATCAACATTATTGCGAACGAGTAGTAGTCGAAGAGTAATTAAACTGTGGAGGGGTGGTGGTGGTTGGTTTGGTTTGGTTCGCGTGGCCCCGGACGAAAAGTGGCCTGGCATCACAAGGTCCAACCGTTAACTTTTCCAGCCGGAGCGTGGCATTATGTAATTAACGGGGCCGGCCATTATACGAAAATTCATCAACAAATTGGCCGTGATCAGGGCTATCATTGAGCACACCGGTCGCTGCTCAAGTACTAAGAGCAAATTGCGGTTACTCTCGCTAATTGAAGTCCTGCTCGCGTACTCTCTTGCTATAAATAGGCCTGTTTCGACGGCAGTTTCGCGGGCAATGCGTACAGACACGCGTGTACACTTCCTTCTCTCTCTCTCTCTCTCTATCTCTGTCTCTCTCTCTTTCTCCATATGTATACGTAATCGTGTAAACGTAGAGATACAGGAGTAAAAGCGTCGAACCACTGTATATATACATATATATACTATACGCAGAGAGACAGAGATCGAGGCGAGGAAGATCCTGACGTCACTGGTAACGGATCCGCGTGCTTCAATTGCCGCCAGTCGATGCTAATGGACTCTGTCAAAGGCATCGGTAATTTGGTTTCTATCGCGTACACGGCCGATTTTCCGCGTCGCTTTGTCATCCTCCCCATTGACAGACGTGGGCAGAGAGGACACGGGAACCTGATCAACCGATTCCCTTCTTCGATCATTCGCTAGTTTGGTTCAAGCTGTTCGATCTACATAAGAGAATTGTTTGCTGCTGAATTTAGAGACTAGCGACAAAGGAGTTTTGCGGCTGGTCATATCACGAATTCGAACGGGAATTGGTTCAGTTTCGCGTGCGAAGTCAAATATTGAGGAATTCAGCTCCCAAGCGATTGGCTGTTTTTTTTTTTTCAATCTGTTGGATATAGATAAGAGAACTGTTTGCTGGTGGATTTAAAAAACAGTGACGAAGGATCTTTACAGTATACCAAAATGAGAATTGGTTGAAAGTTTTAAATATGAAATTGAGCTTCTAAGCTAGTTTTCTTCAAACTGTTGGATCTAGTTAAGCAAATTAATTGTTTACTGGTGAATTCAAGAAAGAGTGACGAAGGATCTTTACAGTATACCAAAATGAGAATTGGTTGAAAGTTTTAAATATGAAATTGAGCTTCTAAGCTAGTTTTCTTGAAACTGTTGAATCTAGATAAGGGAATTAATTGTATACTGCTGAATTTAAGAAACAGTGACAAAAGATTTTTATAGTACATTAAAACGAGAATTGCCTGGAAGTTTTAAATATGAAATGAAACGTAACAAAACTTTGCTCCGAGCCGTTGCATCCAGACAAGAAAATTGTTCCCCTACGAATTTAGTAAACAACGACAAAGGATCTTTCCATGTTAAAACGCGAATCGGTTAAACCTTCCATCCCAAAATAAAGTGCAACAGAATTGAGCCGTTAAAGGCACTCAACTACGCGACAACGCCGTTAACAAAATCGTCTATCCGTAAAACCGTGGAAACGACCACCGTTTACTCTCCCTTTTTATTCCTTAATAAACCTCCAAATCTCCCTTAGCGGTCGTTCTACCTACTCCACATGTCTCGGAATAATAATTTTATACGGCGCTTGCTGTGACCAGGCGAGGCCGGTCCCGTAAACCAAACTTCTCCGCAAACTTCCCCGGGTAACGCCTATATTCGATTTCGTATATTCGAACACAGCCCCGCGTTTCCCATAAATTTTTATTCAATCCGGCCGGGGAATAATTTTGCCAGCGCGTCGAGAAAATTCCCCGATCCCGGGGCCATTACCAATTTGCCTGCATCGGACGGTACGATTGAACCGAGAAAAAAAAGACCCGCTCGATACGGCGGTCGGTATAAAAATTCAAAGTTCAATCCGCGCAACGAGCCTGTGACAAAAAAGCGTAGGAATTAGATCGGTGGCCAATCGACGGGGAAAGGTGAATATTTGAAGAACGATCCTGCGACACTAACACGTAGAGGAGCGTGTACACGTGCCTCGCGAGGGTGGCGGATCAATTGTCCTTGCCTCTCAAGGCTCTCACCCTGAGGGCTGCGGGCTGAAATAGAATTTATAGCACGCGTTTCTGGTATATTAATAGAACGAGCTGCGTGACACACTCGCTCGATTCCAATTGTCGCGACGCGCGCCAAATAAGACGTGTAGCCCCAACCCTTCTGGCGACGCAGCTGTACACTTCTTAGTGTTTCTTGTTCTAGTGGAAGTGTTGGAAGTGTTGAACGATGAAATAAGACGCGGCGTTAACCCTTTGCACTCGAGTGGCGACTGAGAAGCGACGTTATTGTCTACTAAAAAATTAATTTTACCGGACAATAGGTCTACGGGCCTCTCGTAAATGTCCGAGCAGCGAAAATTGTTTGAAAGAACCAATCTTTGACGAACTGTTGCAAATTCGTGTATAATATAAGAATACGTTAAATATAGAAGTGAATCTGATTTGCAATTTACCTATAGCAAAAAGATCTTCGAGTGCAAAGGGTTGATATGTGTGATCTAGGATTGGAAATGGGTTATGGAAATAAAATACACTCTGTCCAATTTAAGAATAACCTCGCTTCGCGCACGGGACGTGCTTAAGGAAGGGCTAGAACCCTCTTACCCTCTGCTACGCTCTCTGTCTATGCGCAGAACGGACGAAAGTCGGTCCGAGAGCGAGGTTATTCTTAAATTGGACAGAGTGTAGTCTTTGTAACTGCTAATATTCTATTTATTATTGGACTCGGAGGAAGCGTCTTTACTCTTTCAAATGCTCTATCGAACTGTCTCTGGACACCCAAAAAGGGAAACTTTGGGTCTGCTTATACCAATGTAGGAACTGTTTACGTTGGACTCGGAGGAAGCGTCTTTACTCTTTCAAATGCTCTATCGAACTGTCTCTGGACACCCAAGAAGGGAAACTTGGGGTCCGCTTATACCAATGTAGGAACTGTTTACCCTATTGTATTGCAATGTGCAGTGTGCAGACTCGAAGACGAACAATCAGACACATCTGGTGGAAGTCTTAGTGTCTTTGTCTAAAAGAACGCGGAGACATTTTTGTCCTCACTTGATTATTTCTATAGGGTGTTTTTAGGAATAATCCAACATCTAGTAAGTGAACGATGTAGCGTTGAATGGAAATGTGTAAACTTTTGTGGTGATCTTCAACGTGACGGCACTATTTCGACTGTTTTTGGTTCCTTAGAGTCCTCAGACCAGCACGGGGTGCGATAAAGCTTCAGGTCAAAAGACCTTCTCTGGTATCGGTGAATTCGAACAGAAAGAATGATCGCCACGTTCTCTACTGTCGATCAAAATTTTGTAGGAAATAAGAAAGTATTGTGCAGAGATGAGAAGATGATTAGCGAGCGGCTCAGCACAGGGGTGAGATGGTTAAATGCTTCTTTGGCGCCGCTTCACTCTCTTGACACGCGATTTATGTGTTATACCCGATTCGTCGATATTATCGCGTCGGCCAATAATGGAGGATCGGGGTGTCCGTACCCAAAAAGGGAACCGACAAGGAGAAATACAGAGGAAGTTATTGGCGTAGTGCTTAAAGTCTTGGCTTGTCAGCCGCGAAGTTATTTTTCCTGGGTTCCTACAATAATGACAAGTGGATACCATATCTTCTGTATAGAGCCCGTGGGCAAGGAACCAAGATACGCCTAAGGTACACGGCCATCGAACCTTGGTTGAAGCTATGATTTTTCACATTCTACCTGTTGGAAATATCGATGGATTGGGGAAGCAACAGGTAGTGTTAATAGGTTTATTAATAAACAATGAACATCGAATGAAGATTAAGGCGTGAAATACGCCATTGAAAGGAACTGTGTTATAAACTTTTGTGTAAGTTCTGAGCATAGGTGCGTAGTTAGGCTGACTGTTTCGTTTCTTGAAGTCCTCGGGCCAGCAAAGAGCGCAATAAGACTTAAATGAAAAAATTTTCAACACTACCGATTCTCCATACTGGTCCCACAGCTGTTTTCGACGCAGCTCTCTCGTCGACAGATTTTCCTTTCTCCCACGAAGACGAGATTTCGCCGGCTTTCCAAAGAAAGTCTTGCAAATTTGAATACACCGAGACAGGTTAGAACTAGCGACGCAACAGTGTCCTCGCGAGTGTCTTCTCCAGAGATAAACCAAAGCAAAATCAGAGGCGCACGGTGAATAGAATAGGTTAGATTTCGGTAATTTTCACGAGAAACTTCATGCTGATCTACGTTCGACAAGTACAACAATAAAGGTAGGGATTTGGTAAATGTTTCTTCAATACTGTACCACATGGATCTCTACAGTATGATCGTTTCCCTGCGAATCTTGTGTATCTTACACGCAGGGAAACGTAAGTACAGCTGGAGTGGTGAAAATGGCGGACGTACGGGTGCCGATCCACGGTATTACCCTCTAGTCCACGAGAGAAACTCTCTGTCTCTCGATATACTGTTGGACACGCAAATTGTACAGGGTGCTCTAAACATGCTGTGTGTTCTGTTGGAATTGGTGGAGAAAGGTAAAGCAATCTGCACCAAACTCTAGCTCGTATGATGGTACAGAGTCTCCGTGTAAACCATGGTTCGGTTAAACAACGTCTGAATACGGAGAAAACATCTCCTCTCAAATTTTCACGACAGTCGCAATTGTTGACAGCTTGGAAAGAATTAACGAAAATCTCTGGTACTCTAGAAATGAAAAATTGGTAACTGTAATGGTTGAAATTACAATAATTAGAAAATTAATAACGGAGAGTATTAAAATTACAATAATTGCGAAATTAATAATGGAAATTATTAAAATTACAAGAACTAAAATTAACAATGGAAATAATTAAAATTCCAACAATCGCAAAATGAATAATCGGAATTATCAATGGAAGAACGACCTCTTTCCGACTAAGCTAGCTTAACAGAACACAAAAAGAAGACACGGGGGATTAGGTTATACTGTGCCATGAATTTTCGTACAGTAGCGAAGAGAATACGATACGTACAACTTCTCACCTGTATATACGTTCGCATATTCGTGTGCTCGCACATGTGGCAGGTCGCCTCCACCTTCGCACTATGTGCGTAGCGCGTTTTCTCGCTCACGTGGACACCGTTACGTCCCTCGTGCCAAGCCTGCTCGCGTTTACGCGCGCGGACTTCGTCCAGTTCCGACGAATCCAATGAACCTCGTTCTTGCTAACCCTCGATCTCGCTGTTCTATTCATTGACGGACGTCCTTGGTCGTCATCTCGTTCGCTCGCTTTTCAATTGTATCCTAACTGCTAGACATTGTCGCCAATACGCGTTTCCTCTCGCAGAGAAACAGATCTTTGATTCTGCGCTGCGAACTTTCGAGACAGAGTTTGGAACGAGCACTTTCTTTGAGGATGGTCCGAAGAACGGTGGAGGCAAATTTTGAAGGGAACAGTACTTTTCTAGAGTTCTTTGGAAAAACCACGCAAATTTGAACTTGACATTTTTCCTATATTTTGTGCAATTTCGGTGAAACACGTTCTTTGGTTCGCAAGAACAGTGGACGTAAATTTTGAAAGAAAGTGTTTTGCAGAAGTTCTTTAAGAACAGAATGTGGGACATCAAGAACTACACAACTTTGAACCTAGTTTTTGTTTTCCATATATTGCATAATTTGGAGAATATTCGTGTAAATTTTTTTGGAGTGTTTTCACCCCTGGGACCATTTTATTTCGCTGCGAAAAATGAAAAGATGGTGTTGTAATTAAAGTTAATCGAATTATATTTCCGCAAAGTCTCAAACATTTTTTTAATTTTTCCAGCGATTCAAGATCGTTGCAGCGAGCATCTCGTATATTATAGCAAAGAGGGTGAATTGTTGGGCGATACTCGCGAAAGAATTGCGGCGAATCGGGACGAAACACAAGTGAAGCAGCAATTTTCAAGCTAGTTCATCGTTGCATATCCGCGGAGAGGTAATCGAGTAAGCTGTTGGAGCCAAACTACAGTTGTTTCTGCAATTTTCCGAATAATCAGCGTTCGCGAATGGCTAGACAACGTGTTTGCGCTTCAATTCGAAATTACGCCGGGCTAGAAATCTCCGTCGCACCGTTTGATCGTTCAATATTGTACTTTCAAGCGGTATTTGACCACCGTGGCCTTGCAATATAAACATTTGATCTGTATCTGGCGGACGTCTAAATTATTCTAAGCTGTTTGTCGTCGCAGTCAAAGAGGGGAATAGCTCGGTACACCAGCTCTCTCTCTCTCCGATCGTTGTTCACCACTTCTGCTATAATCTGGACGACCCTAATAACCATGCTTTACGCTAAGTTTCCGTGTATTAGCATGTTTAACGAGCAACGACGCCGCGTTGTTTCGCGAAACGGAAAAGCATTAATGGCCGCTCGCCTGAACGTCGTGCATTCCTCTCTGTGGAGATCGTGTCGATGTTTCTCGGTTAAATTTTGATAAACAAATACACGTCGATTGTTTAGAGATCGATCGAAATATTTCCCAAATGTTTCTTCTTTTGCGAAAGTTTCGTTGAATTCTAGGGCAATTGGAAATTTCACAGGCGTAATTTCGTATGCAAAAATTTCAATAGTGAACAATTTATCGTATAAGTAAATTGTCAAGTATCGTTCCTCCTCTAAGCGAAAATGACGAAAATTCCTCTCTGTGGAGATCGTGTCTATGTTTCTAAGAATTTTTATAAATAAATACACTTGGATTCTTTAGCGATCGATCGAAATATTTCCCACATTTTTCTTCCTTTGCAAATCGATCCTCCAATGCGAATCTTCCTTTGCAAAAATTTCGTTAAATTGAAGGATAATTGAAAATTTCACAGTCCTAATTTCCTACCCAAAAATTTCAAGCGCGAACAATTTATTCTAAACGCAAACCATCAAGTATCCTTCTTCCTCCGAGCGAAAATGATCAAAATTCCTACATTTCCCAATCAAATTTTTCGTCGAATGAAAATATTTTCCAAAATTTCCCACAACACGAGATACAATCTTTAATCAAAATAGACAATCGAGAATTAGAAAGTCGCAACTCCACGCGCGAAAAAGCGAGCACAATTCATCGAGCCTCCAACTATCGTTCCCACCCTTGCAGCGAGGTCCGATATAAATGGCGATTCGACAGACGGAGTTTGGACGTTTACACGTAGAGGAAGTTTCACGTGCGTGTTTCTAATAACGGCCATTAAAGCGACGTATCGCGCGAACCTTCTCGCGATGGTGTAGCAGCAAGCGAAGGGAGGAGGCGGTGGTGTTCGGGTGGCAATAATTGCGCGAACAAGCCGCGAAATTAGATTACGCTGTGCCAGCAGGAAATCACGGCCGCGTTTAATGGCGGCGATGAAATAAAGAAAGCCACTCGCGGGCTCGACCATTTTCATGCATTACGCGCCTCCCTCCGATGCATTATTGTACATTATGACGCATTACGACGCGTTACGCCGCGGTTATGTCAACCAAACTCTGCCGCAAGTCTTTCCATGAATTATGTATGCGAGACTCCGCTTCCCCGGTGAAATCTCGATTGGAGAAGAATTTTATCCAAACTAGACACGCTCATCTTTTATCCCCCTTTCGTTCCGTAGAAGACAGATTACCAAGATTTCTCCTCCCGTCTGTTTCGTACGAATAAAAAATTCGCCGGAGTCCTGAAAGCAGGATGTTTTCGTAGTTCGTCGGGTTTTGTTCTACGCTACGGAAATAGCGATTGGCAATAAGCGCAGCAACTAACGCAGCATCATCTTCAGCAACACGCCATTCATATTCTACAGTCTGACTGTTCCTGTTTATGCAGAGTCGAAGTTCGTTCTACGGGTCTACGTTGCAGACAACCATTATCGAGAACGGCTGGAATCACGCTATGCACTTAGCCCATGACAGAGAGAATCAACTGGTGAAAAGTTAAACAAATGCGTCTACGTCAAACGCGTTGCCACGATGGCGCACGCGTTCGCTAACAGCATCTCCACCGTTCTGTGGAAAAAGTGACGGAGAGGTAGAAACCACGCCTATACATAGATCACTGCTGGCTACTTCAATGATCCGTCAGAGAGCGACGATGGAAGCACTATTGCAGGTTTTGTAGATACGTAGACGACCGGTCGGTTTCGGTCTACGTCGGCGAGGATAGATTTGTTTGTTCGAGATTGAGTACGAGAGACAACTATACGATACCGCTGAGCATCTTTGAAACAACTTTTCTGCTGAGGTGTTGATCCTCTTGGCCAGTTTACTTGTGATTCTTCTTGCTGTGTGTTTAAGAAGGGAAACAGGTGAAGTGTAATTCTCCTTTGATGAAACTTTGCAGGTGTGCATATACTGTTAGGTGTAGTCGAGAACTGGCGGCTTCCTCCATTTTGTCGCAGTTTCACTTTTATTCCTTTTTTTATACTTTCACACGTTTTCACGAAGTGAAATTAAGATTCTATGTAACAATCCTCAGACTTGCGAATGAAAAGTGACGATTATCACAAGCAGACCTCGCTTCTGCGGTGTTATCATCGGAAGGGAAGGGGGTAAAATTTTCTTTCGCCAAGTTTCTCGATTCGCCAGGAAAAAATCTATTCCGCTGAAACTAAGCGTGAAAATGCGAAGGAGAAAACTCGTTCAACACCCGAAGCATCGTCCAGAGGCTAAGAAAGGCCGAGGAACGATGCAAGACCGTGGACTTAGCCATGCATGTATACAGGAAAAGGGGGACAAGATGGAGCATACGTGGTAGAGAAGAAGGGAAGTCGGTGGCTTCCCTCCGGAAACGACGTCTGAAGGCTGACATTGCCGCGCAGACTTTGCGTGCCTAACCTCGAGGAAGTGTCTCGAAGTGGGCGCGCACTGGCCGTTTCCAGTTCCACTTCTTTTTTCCCCTGTGAGGAATAGATCACTCCTTCTCTCCCCTTTTCTCTCCCTCACTCTCTCTCTTTCTCTCACTGGACGTGTTTCTCTGCTCGACGCCGCCACGAATCGCGTTATGGTGTCTGATGTTATTTACAAGCTCGGCCGACCGCGCCCCGACGCAATTAAACCGGCCATTCTTTCGCCTCAAAGAAATTACGCGCGCCGCTAACCTCCGATGGCATCGCCGCTAAATTGAACGACGTTCCGGATCAGAGATTCGTTGGCTGATGCTTCTTTTTTTTACCCTTCCGACGTAGCCTCTTTACGAGCAGAACGAACGCGACTCGACGCTTATTTACTGGAAATGTTGCTCAAAACGCCGCGGAACAGCGGGAGACGTGATCACGAGGCGACGCCTGCTGCTAGATTGCTGGGAATACAGGTGTGCGCACCCTCGAATCGCCGTAGGGAGTTTGTAGGCGTTTTTTTCATTTCTTTTTTTAAGTTTCAGCCTGGCCAACAATGGGTTCGGAGTCACTTGATAAATCACGAATTCTTCGTGAAATTTAAGATCTTCATCGTGGGGAAACAATCGTGTTACCGATGATAATGACAATTGCTCGATAAAGATGAGAAAAGTTGATTCGGAGAATTGTAGGTATAGGTATGTGTGTTGGTAAAGTTTCTCACCCTATGGAACTCGATGATTCGTCCGGTTCTTTGGCTCAGAGTAGACTCTTGGATCTGTCTGTCAAAATGTTGCAACGCTCACACGGGGGCCGTCGATAGCCGTAGGAATCGAGTGGGCAGCGCGCTAATTACAGCCAATTAGCGGGACCGATTCAGCGATGACGAAGAAGCGCGTTGGCCGCGCCGCTCTAAGGGACGATCCTTCAATTAATCACTAATTACCTAGACTGATAACTTTAATCAACGAACGAGCCTCGCCGTTAATTGACATCGATAGCAGCTCGCGACTCCTCCAACGGCTGGATTTTCAGGACAAAGGGTTGCACGGGAGCGTACGGTGATTCGAGAGGAAGAATCGAATTGTACGGGGGATGCGTGTGCAGTAATGGCTGAATTTTAATAGTCGATTGTTACATTAACTCCGAATCCTAGGGAATGCCTAATTTCCATTTTCCAGAAATCTTGAAACTCAAGTCGATCATTTTCCAGTCAAGTTAATTCACGATTTTCTCGTTTATGCTGCGCAAACTGGGTCTGTCGAAAAATTCTATACCTTAGAGAGTGAGAAATATAGAGACTTAGAGCTATAGAAGCACAAACGCATGGAGGCGTAGAGCCATAGAGATACAGAGATATAGCGATATAGAGATATACAAACACAGAGGCATAGAGGCACAGAGACATAGAGGCATAAGAGACATAAGAGACATAGAGCCATAAAGACATAAAAAGGCATAGAACCATAGAGACATAGAGCCATAGAGCCACAGATCCACAGAGTCATAGAGCCATAGAGGCATAGAGGCATAGAGCAATAGAGACATAGAGACATAGAGCCATAGAGTCATAGAGACATAGAGGCATAGAGCCATAGAGGCATAGAGCCATAGAGCCACAGATCCACAGAGTCATAGAGCCATAGAGGCATAGAGGCATAGAGGCATAGAGCAATAGAGACATAGAGACATACAGCCATAGAGTCATAGAGACATAGAGGCATAGAGCCATAGAGGCATAGAGCAATACAGCCACAGAGGCATAGAGCCATAGAGACACAGAGGCATAGAGGCATAGAGCCATAGAGACATGAAAATATAGAAAATTCCACATTTTGCACTCGGAAATTTCTCGTCTTGTTTTCCACGCCAGCCAATCTACGTGACAAAAGGGAAGACCGATGAAAAACAATCGGAGAACGAGCCAGAATTGACTCGTGAACCAGCCGCAAACATTTGCCGGCCGTATGGAGAGAGGGTAACGAGTGACAGGGTGAACGGCACGGCAATTAATTAATAATTTACAGGTAATTGCGACGATTGTCGGGCATTAATGGAAACGCAGGTACACCCGCTGATCCCGCGAAGGTAATATCGTGACGGCGTGGCGCGACGGTGTGGTCAGCGTGTCACGTCACGGGGACTTCGACGTGTTGCACGGCCCGTCACGGTCCGCAGGAGGATCGTTATATTAATTTAGGGCTAGCGCTCATTAAAACTTAACGATAGCGCTCGTTATCCTCGCCCGATAACGACGCACGCACCGATTATTATTCACCGATTATACCGTGCAGCGTTTTGTTTCGCCTTCGTTACCATCCGCCCAAAGCGGAGCAATTATTACGGGCCTTCGCTCTTTTTTACCCGACCATGCTGTTTTTACCCTATTTTAATTCGCCACCGATACTCCTGCCGATCGCCCTGTCTACAGGTGCGTACAGTGTGTCGCAGTCCTTGAAGAAGCTACTTGGAAATTTAATAGTTCCGTTCGTGAGAGAAAGCTGTGATCTTTTCGACCGGGGAAAGGATCTTTGGTGTACGATGGTCCTCGAAAAAATATTCGACAAGTGTTTCCTTTTATCGAAGATCTTTCAAATCGAGGGGGTGAAGATAGACCTCAAAGTCCGAAAAGAAAGATCTATCACATAGGTGTCAAATCTCGTCAAACTTTGTGATTATCACTTCAAGATGCTTCCTTGCGAGACTACGAAACTATCTTCTTCTATACGGAGGTCTGTAATTTTCTACACAGAGTGGACAATTTCTATTACTTTTACAAACATAGAAAAACTTTCAACATGGAGAATTTCCTAAAATTTCAAGGCCACCTCTATCTTCCCAAACGGCAAACGACACTTTTTTACTCCCCAGGAGTAGAATAGCAGAAAATTGGCGAGAGTGACAACAAACAACTGGTCCGACACGAGTCGAATGAAAATAGCGAGCGGCTCTATTATTCGGAAAGTAGAGTGGAAGAGGAAGGACTCGTCCGGGAAAGTTCGCCAGGACTTCGCGGGAGTACGACTCGCTTCGGAGATTATCACGTCCTCTCTCAGCCGTTCCGTCCTCCGTCGCCGCCCTTTCCTCCGTCCTCGTCCTCCTCCTACCATCCCTTTAGCGCGCAGCTCATCTTGCATTCTACGAGGATTAAGGCTGACGGCATTCCCGGGTTTAATAAGTGTCGCCCGAATGACGTGAATTAGTCCAATATGTCTGAAGCTCCCGGTAGCAACAATTCAGGCCTGCTGCATCGCGTAATTAAAATTACTCCGCGCGTCATACTTTACGTCAGGCCCGCGCTGCCTGCTGGATAAAGGGGGGTGTGAGTCATGTCGTCCCTGCAGTAATTGAAGGCCCAGGAAGGGTGGCACGGGCGCGTCTCCGCCGGAGGATGCGCTTGCCCCCGAAATCGCCGGAGATACAAAGGTGTCTCGGGACGGTAAACCGTTTCGATGCTGATTTTCTTCCCTTGCTCTATCGCGTCGAGTGATCTTGTCGTTCGCGAGAGACGACGCGTTAAATGTCGTTAGAGTCTCGCTTCGTGAAAGTTCAACATATGCGTGGTATTAACGCTTTTTGCTATGTTACGTCGCTCAGGTTCGTTCCTTGCATAATTTAATGTGACGATTTCTCTAGTGACGCGTGGACGAAGGAAGTGAATTATTAAGTACTAGTGTTTTTAATATTAGTGAAGAATAGAAAATGAGGCACTGAATTGTTTAGCATTAACCCTTTGAACGTTTTCAGCAGTGATTGGGCTCTCGAAAAAATTCTCACCGTGCACTATCAGTGAAACTAAAGTGCTCTGCAGGATACTAACTTAACAAAAGAGTGATTTAACTCGTAGATTAGGCGTAATAGTACTAACCGAGCCTTGCCTCTGCACCTATAAAAAATTTACAACACTGACATTATCACTATTATTACAATTCCTACAAAGTGTCTATTAATGGAACAACTCTACTCTCTCGTAACCAACAGCGAAATGGTTAAAAGACTTCCTCACCAGAACCCCGAGATCCGCAAGCATCGGAAGGAAGCTCAAGGTGCACAGAATGATCCGAAATTTGACGGAGGGGAGAGTGAAGAGCCCACTCGAAAGACAACGTCAATTCATTGAACATTCCTAACAGGCATCGTTTAACCCGTCCTTCATCCAGCGACGCTTTCAAACCCCCTTCCGGCTGGCAGGCGTGCACCCCCGCACAGAGGGGAATACTCTTAGGGGCTGGCCTAGTTTCGGCATCGATGCGCTGGTAATTGCATTCGAACGCGCGCGCTAGAGTCCTCGAGATCGAGCACAGTCGGATATTTAATATAAATCGGCCGAACGACGATATTGCGGAAGAGGAGAGAGGACGGGGAGGACGTCGCATTCCCGCTGCGGATGCAATCTCGACGCATCAACGGGGAAATGTGGGTCGTCGTCGTCGTCGTCGTCGCGGAGGATATTTTTATTCGCGGCCCGGCCACATTTTCTCCGGGGGTGTAACTGATACTCCGATCGGTGCAACATGCTGGATCGTTCGAGGAATTAATTGGTATCTGCGGTAGGAATTTCTGGGGAAGATTTTCTTGCGTGAATGTTGGGGCACCAAGAGTGGAGGAAAGCTGAAGATCTGAAGCGATGTTACGAATCGCAATACGTTAATATCGGTGCAACATGCTGGATCGTTCGAGGAATTAATTGGTATCTGCGGTAGGAATTTCTGGGGAGGATTTTCTTGCGTGAATGTTGGGGCACCAAGAGTGGAGGAAAGCTGAAGATCTGAAAACGCGATGTTACGAATCGCAATACGTTAATCGTCCCTTTTTTCGAGCCAAACCATCTGAGGAATCTACCCGGGACAGGGGACTCAGGTAGTGCACGGTAGATTGATTGTTAACGCACAACTTGTTATTAAACTACGGTGACTCTTACTAATATTCGGACACTCTTTGGAACAGTGTGACTTTTTTAAAATTGGACTTAACGACTTGAGTATTTTTGAGAAGTTAGAAGTGTGACTTCTACACGTGACTTCAATTCCACGCTCGTCCTATCACTCGTCTCGTAATACAAAGACCGAGTATCAATTTCACACGAAAGTCATCAAAAGAGGAATTAAATTCCGTACCTTGACCAGTGAATCCTCTGGCGTCTCGCATTCCTCCATCTGAAACGAGAAAAGGTACAAAGGCACGGGTTAATTGGTGCACCAGAAGTGGAAGAAGAGACGGGGGTTGCGTTAAATTTAGCGACACGCATCGCGTACAGATCCGGTTACGAAAATTTTCCGCGGCGCTCTGTCGCTTTTTACGCGGTCATCGTTTTTATTTTCGACCGCGAAAGAGAAAAAGGAACGCCGCTCTGTCGCTAAACGGGCGATCGACCTCAGCCGGGGCGACTCTCGGGGAAAAGAACGATTGCGTGACGATAGAAATGAATGTCGAAAAGGAGCGAGCACGTGACACCCGCTGCTGCGTAGAATGCCAACGAAAAACGCGAGGTCGGCGGAATGTTGTTGCTGATATAACGTAGGCGATACCGTCGAATATGTGTATTAATGGAAATGGGAGAAAAATGATCTGTGCAGAGTTCGGATTGCATCGGTGTAACGTTAGACAGATCGATGAGTTATGCAGTGTTAACGACACGGTGACAGACTGCGTCTCTGAGAACGGTGTGAATAAAAATGTTGTTCGAAGGAAAAATGAAATTAGACAATTTGAGTTACACTTCTGTTCGTGAGTATTATTAGACTGCAGATGTTCGTGCAAAAGCATAGTTTCATAGAAAACAGGTAACACAATGAAACCTGGACAGAAATATATTTCGTAATAACTTATTACGTTTAAAGAGTCGTTGCGGAATTATTCGGCTTGAAATTGAGTACGCAAGAAATGTAATTTAACCCTTTAAGACCGCTCCTTTCAGAGATGAATTTTTCTTTCACTATCGCAACTGCATGGAAGCTCTAGCTTTTACCAAAGTTATACCCAAGTACAGTAAATTCTCTACAAGTGTCAGTCAGGTTGGATTCTACAAGTGTCAGTATAGATGGTACTACGCCTAGGCTGCGTCATTGCTGCGCCTATGTTAA
>NW_017100307.1:1550642-1553494 GCF_001263275.1 Habropoda laboriosa | reverse complement strand
GTGTGACAGTGAACGTGTTAATAAGTAATGTTGTTCAAATTATGTCGTGTTTGATGTCATTTTCATCAGAAAAATCTCATCAATATGTTAAGAAAAATTTCGGGATAAAAAAACGTAAAATTAGAAAAGTTGGTATTTAAATCGCTTGGTTGCCTCGACTCACGTTTTATCCTTATCTTTTATTCGCTGTCCTTGTCTACGTTCGGCAAACTACAAAGGCGGGCGCGAGGCTCGAAAACGTAGTCCCTGACTCTACAAGTGTCAGGTTTAGGTTCCTTGCGGACTGACACTTGTGGAGAATTTACTGTATACCTACATAAATACACTGGAAGGGGAAAAATGTGCTACGCTCAACTCTGGTTGCTCTAGTGTTAAATAAAATAGTTGTATTAAATTAACTTTTACAACCGAGTGTTTTGATAAATAAAATTGTCGAAGTAGTCTACAGTGAAGGGTGAAATCGTGCAATAGTTAGTGTCCTTATGAACGTCAAGGTACACTAATTATTCAACTAATTTCCAAGAAAGAAGTAAAGGATTGAACTCATTCTTTAACTCTTCGTTTAACCCTGCACTTTTATTGCTATACTATTGCATTGTCGTATCCTTACATTATCACCAGTCAATTTCTTTACAACAATCGTTAATTCTTGCCTTCGAAAATTTAAAAAAATACAAAAATACTCCAACGAATCACGCAGTAGAGTACAAAACAGCCTAAGAACCATTGAAAACAGGTGATTCACCTGTACCACTCTGAAACGTACCAACTTTTAACAAGCCCAAGATTTTCCATGAAAAAGACCCATCCACCTTCCCTTTTTTTTTTTCTCCTCCTTCGAAACATTCGTCATTTTACTGCGTATGAAAAGCAAGCAACCGGAGGAAACGAGGAAACCGGAGAGAGGGTTAGAGGTAGAAGGAAGGAAGGAGTAGAATGGCGTAATATTTGCGAGCGTTGGAAGGAATTTGGCGAGCGTGAATTCTTTCTTCCACGGGCGATCCCGCGTCCCTTTCTTCGTCAGCTCGTTCGGCGCCAGCGTGCAACGGCCCTGGCCATTGGCGCGTAGCGGTGCTAATGAACTTGGGGCTCACGTTTTGCGCGAAACACGTGGCACGTCGGTAAGCATCGCGGCACGGAATCTCCTGCGAAATCGCGACGTTCAGCCCGGAAATTCGAAGCCTTGACGCACGGACACGATGAGGGGGAACGCGTGTGTTTGCTTCGTGGAGAGGATCGTTTGTCGTTAACCTTGCTGCCGTCGTTTTCTACACGTGGAACGCTCACGACGGTTGAAAACACACTTGGAGAGAGAATATTGTCCGGGGATTTTCTCCGGGCTTTAACCCTTTCGTAACCAGTCGCGCGTGTATGCGCCACCCGAGTAGAACAAAAATTCATCTGAATTTAGTATATAAAAGAATTTTTGTCACGAAAGGGTCAAATCTGAGAAATAAAAAATTCTGAGGTCGCGAAAGGGTTAAATCTGAGAAATAGAAAATTCTTCTATCACGAAAGGGTCAAATCTGAGAAATAAAAAATTCTGAGGTCGCGAAAGGGTTAAATCTGAGAAATAGAAAATTCTGAGGTCGCGAAAGGGTCAAATCTGAGAAATAAAAAATTCTGAGGTCGCGAAAGGGTTAAATCTGAGAAATAGAAAATTCTTCTATCACGAAAGGGTCAAATCTGAGAAATAAAAAATTCTGAGGTCGCGAAAGGGTTAAATCTGAGGAATAGAAAATTCTGAGGTCGCGAAACGGTCAGATCTGAGAAATAAAAAATTCTGAGGTCGCGAAAGGGTTAAATCTGAGGAATAGAAAATTCTGAGGTCGCGAAACGGTCAGATCTGAGAAATAGAAAATTCTTCCGTCACGAAAGGGTCAAATCTGAGAAATAAAAAATTCTGAGGTCGCGAAAGGGTCAAATCTGAGAAATAGAAAATTCTTCCATCACGAAAGGGTTAAATCTGAGGAATAAAAAATTCTGAGGTCGCGAAAGGGTCAAATCTGAGAAATAAAAAATTCTTCCGTCACGAAAGGGTTAAATTTCCCGCCTTACACAGTAAACTCCTGAATTTCTTTTCTCTTACTTACAAAACACCCTCTTCCTTCTTTCCTCACACACAAATTTACTAAAAATCATCTCCCGTGAAATCCTCTCATCAATCCACCGCAAAAACCAGTCCACTGCAAAACATTCCAACAACATCTCAAAGCTTAATCCCAAATTGCAGTCCTAACAATTCCACCAAAAAAAAAAAAAAAAACATTCAACGAAAGATCAAACGAATAATTTCCTTAAATGCTCCTCGAAAACTACCCGAAGAACGATTGCAAGGTAGAAATTTCAATCCTCGTAAAATCATTCTACCAATTCATCATACATACATATTTTTTCCCAAATCTTCACGGCTCGTCGTCCATACCATATATACACTCGTAAGATTAGCATTAAATCGCGTGAAGTTGCACTTCTACTCGTAGAGACACGCGCGCTTAAGTATAGCGCCTTCTTCGCGCTCGAGAGGGATAAACCCTTTAATAAAATCTCGCGGCGAATAGAGAAAGAGAGAGGAGGGTCGGTGGTGCGGCAGAGTGGACTTTGGCGCGGGAACATTCGTGTGACAAATGCGGCGCAATAGCAAAGGGAACGTGTACACGTCGTCGCATAATTTTCAGGATCTCTGGAAAAATGATTTCCTCGGCTTTAAGGCGTTCTTCTCGCTTCCCTTTCAGGTAGCGTAAGTTCGCCAATTTTTCCCGCGGCGAAGCCATCTCCTCCTTCTGGCGGTAATGCAGAGTGCCCGTTGCATATAATGCAACCGTGGCAAATGTATCGTTGCTGGCCCCAGG
>NW_017100307.1:1546588-1550551 GCF_001263275.1 Habropoda laboriosa | reverse complement strand
TCAGCGAGATATGAAAGGCTATTCCAGCCAGGGGTTGTTTTCCTAACAAAAGAGTCGCGTTATATTTAGAGCTGTATTTGTCCTCCGGAATTTCCCAATTATAATATTGTCACTTTTGGTCGTTTTCGTTCTCGACACCTTCGGGACGATATTTCATTCGATTTGCTGAAATTTATTTTCATTTCTAGAAGTTAAGGTTAAACGGCGAACCTGTGAAGAAAGAACGGAAATTTTTCTTAGAATTTTAGTATAAAACGGTTAATTGCAGGAAAAGTTTTCGATGTATCGCAATTTGGATTGTATAGCAGAGAAAATTGCAGAATTTGGCACAAAACCATGGAAATGTTTATTAAAACTAATTTATTTGTGGAAAAAAATAAAAATCGATTTTTCGAAGCCTCAGAAGTGGTCTAACTCCTTAAAATTAGGAACCATTTTTACGGAGGTCCTAAGTTCGCTATATTTTCATGTTTCTATGGAAAAGAGAACTTTCAGAAAAACTGAACGTGAATTTTCAGCAAAAATTAAGCGAAGTGTATAAAAAAGATTTTTTGAAGCCTCGGAGAAGTTGTAACTCCTTAAAATTAGGAACCATTTTTACGGAGATCCTAAGTTCGCTATATTTTCATGTTTCTACCGCAAATATTAGAATTTTCCAGAAGACTAAAGCGAAGTATGTAAAAAGAAATAAAATTTTTTGAATAGGCGATTAAAAATATTAGTCAAACGAGCACCGAAAGGTGGGTCCAAGGAGCGCCAACACGGTAGCTTCGATACAACGTGTTACTTTCTCTCCCTCGAAGAAGAAGAAAAGAAATAAAATGGACGACCTCGATCACCCAACAAGCTCGTTAAAAAAAAGGTAACCGAGAAAATAAAGAAGGAACTAAAAGACGTTTCATTCGATGGATCCACGTATCCGTGACGAGGAACGATCAGATCGCAGACAATCTCGGTTAATTTTACGCGGAGGATGCTTAAAAGGGGGCACTCGAAATCGGTCGACGGATCTCCGCCTATCTTCTTCTCTCTCTCCCTCTCCTCCCCCTTTTCTCACTTTTTTCCCCTCTTTCTTTCTCTTTTTTTTCGTTAAATTAATGAAAGCACTGACGTGCACGAATCAAAGGGGCCGGCGGTTCTCGAGGCAGGGAGAACGCTCGTGTCGGAACGTTAATTCAGATCGGTATCTCGGTGCAACACTTTTATTACAATTTAGACAGAAAATGGCCGAGGAGAAAAGGGCCCGGACCGTTGTCTGTGTTGCTCAATCGTGTTCCACTCTTCGAATCACGAACCAACCCACCGCAAAAAGTCCGCAAAATCACGGAGACTTTTCGGAGGTAAGGACAGCCGTGACGGGGCGATATCGCTAATTAAATTGCCGTGAGTCCTTGACTCGGGAGTGTGTGTACGGTGGTGCGCGGCTGTCGTTAAACAGTAAATTACCTGTGAAACGCGTAATCGACGCAGCGTGACGGCGGGGGGAGGTAGAGAAAGAGCGGCACGGGACGTCCCGCTGAATGTGAAATCGCTCGAAATTGTCGGGAAATCGTGGCAAAACAGCCGCGCAACTTTGTTCGTGTTCCTCGCGATTATCTTGATCACCGGATGCTGCGGGAAAAAAGTAATCGTCGAAGAATTTTGATGTAAGGTACATTACTTTCTAACCGAAGAGAAAAAAAAAGAGTAAATATCTTCGGTTAGTCCTCTTGTCCCCTATTCACCCTCGTTTTTCTGTTTAGGAATAAAGGGTTAGAGGCAAGGGGTAAGTACAATGTAGCACGGTTGTCCGCCTTCGGCTCTCTTCATTGGTAATGCTTTTCTGATAGCCGGTGCTCGCAGACTGTTATTTAATAAGATCGCCGCGGTTTTTGCTGCGAAACCGAAGTAAATCGAGGTGTAAAAACTGGAAACGCAGGAAGAGATCTCGTTCGAACGTTACACCTAAACGCCTTATTATCCTTCGTACAGATTGCCACTTAAAAACTCGTACGTCAGTGGAAGCTTAGGAAAATTGAACGTCGAGGGGGTCGTCGGGATGGACGAAAAATTTGAACACAACGTAGAGGGAGCTGGAGAGTGACGTATCGAGGAGGAAAGGAGGAGAGAGAAGGAGGCGATCGAATCGAGTTTATCCGGAATAAGTCGTTGTCCCGATGACGACGCCGTTTCCAACGACGCGGTTTCTCACGTTGGGGCGCGTGGCGGATGGTAACGAACTCGCGGCGAGTCACGTTCGAAAAACACAAAAGCGCGGACACGGATACTGGATTGGAAGCGGTGAGTTTGCAAATTGCCGACCGTTTCGAGCCACCTTTTCCCATCGGGAGCGCGTGCAACGTTTTTCCATCTTTATTCCATAACGTTGCTCGTCTTTTTCTACGGCTTACTTACGGAGGAGATCGTCGTTAGGCGATACGTCCGCGTGGCACGAGCGCCTCGTCGATCACATCGTTGTCGCGTGGATCTTGTGAAATTTTTGCTGGATACGGTTTGCTGAAGTGGCGAGCGAGATTAACCGTTTGGACTCCTTTGTAGGGTGACTCGAGTGTGAGTGAGGTGATTTTTAAATTGCCAGTTTAAACGTGTGTTATATTTTGTATTACAGTAAATTCTCCGCAAGTGTCAGTCAGTTCGGATTCTACAAGTGTCAGTATAGATGGTACTACGCCTAGGCTGCGTCATTGCTGCACCTATGTTATCTCGCTCGCTGTCAATCAGACCAGTATAGATGGTCCTACGCCTAGGCTGCGTCATTGCTGCGCCTATGTTATCTCGCTCGCTGTCAATCAGACCTGTAACGCTACACCACTCGGTTTCTTTTACGAGCATTCATGGCTGGACAATTCATAATAGAAAAATATAATTTCTTTAATTTTACTTTTTTTCATCTGGAATTTTTTTTAACATGTTGGTGAGATTTTTCTGATGAAAATGATATCAAACACGACATAATTTGAACAACATTTACTTATTAATACTTATTGAGTAATTAATTTAATGTCGGCCTACCTCCACGTAAAAAAAAAAAAAGTGTAGGGGCGATTCTACAAGTGTCAGTCAAACGGCAGGCCAATTCTCCAACTGGCAGTCAAACGGTAGGCCGACTCTATGTCATGTAATACAGGGCGTCTGTTTTATCTCAATGCAGTGAAATATCTGGTGTGACAGTGAACGTGTTAATAAGTAAATGTTGTTCAAATTATGTCGTGTTTGACGTCATTTTCATCAGAAAAATCTCATCGATATATTAAGAAAAATTTCGGGATAAAAGAACGTAAAATTAAAAAAGTTGGTATTTAAATCGCTTGGTTGCCTCGACTCACGTTTCATCCTTATCTTTTATTCGCTGGCCTTGTCAAAGGCGGGCGCGAGGCTCGAAAACGTAGTCCCTGACTCTACAAGTGTCAGGTTTATCTTCCTTGTGGACTGACACTTGTGGAGAATTTACTGTACTTCTTTTTACCTGGATGAGCAATGGGCACACATGCATATGTGTGACTCTTAATGCTATTTTTAATGTAATTAGTTCAAATGTCTATCGACGAAATGTCTTTTGAAGCGCATTTTAAATAAAATTCTTGAAATAATAGGGATTATTTGAGGCTTTTTTTTTTTAATTGATCGGAAAATGAACACAGGTACTTAAAGGAGTGATCACCCAGACGCACACTATTATCAGTACGTCTCCAGACCCTGATGAAGCTAGCTGCAATGCTGGCGAAACGTCTGAATGGAAATTCTTTTGGACACGGCTTACCCCCGGAAGCCTCAAATAATTCCACCCATATCAATCCGGGCCGTGAAAGTCTCAAAACTCTCAAATAGTAGGGAGTTATTGAAAAGAAAATTTTAAAACAAATTTGGAGTTCAAAGGGTTAAAGGCACCAGGTTCTGTCACGTGAACTTGCCATTTTTTTAGGTTGAAATAATAAGGATTTATTTTTGAAAATAATTTCTTTC